>NC_066589.1:1705000-1912500 GCF_905475345.1 Vespula vulgaris
CACCTCGAGGTTATTCATTTTCGAAAGCCGGTCTTTTACAACATCGCTCGAGTCTCATTGCCTTAGGGTCGAAGTGCACTTCGCGAAAAGATTTTTATCGGTGGAGTGAAAGTGAATACCTAACACTAAATTTGGTTTTCTCAGAATTGATGATAAATGACAAGTGTATTAACGAGTAGTAAACGAGATTCCAAGAAAAAAGAAAAGAGAAAGAGAGAAAAAGAAAATTTTCAAATTACCCTGATCTAAGCCACCGTACAATTTTTCACTTATGTTAATGGATGCCTTCGTTAAACGTGAAAAATGTCACATCAATTCTCCCTGAAAAAAAAAAAGAAAAAGAAAAATCATCGCAAAAAGTAATAGATCTTATCGTAAATATTATAGTTCCCATGTAAAACGAAGGAAAAAGAAAGAGAAAAGAAAGAAAAGAAAAGTAACTGTGAGAGTGTAATTACGTCTAAATTAACCAACGATTTTTCACTTACGTTTAATACGTGCCATCGTTAAACGTGAAAAACGTCAGGTTGAGTTTAAAAAAAAAAACTTCAACGCATAATAGACCTTATCGTAAATGAAGTACTTCCTATATATATATATATATATATACACACACACACACACACACACACATAAATATATATATATATAAAAGGGATAAAAGTAACATAAGGGTGTAACTGCAACATCGTGCTCAGCTTGGCAGAACGTCTTAAGTTCGCTAAGAGGGGTGACATAATTAGTCATTAGCTTACGTCAACTTGTCTCAGGGCTGAAGACTGTCCAGGGTTATAAATACGCCGCGAGCACGAAAACACGAGAGGAGGGAACGACGATGAGCCCCACGAAGATCTCCTCGGATTCTCAGCCTACTCAGTGAATGCGTTTCCGCTTTCTAGGAAAAACTTTAAAATATGCACTGCGTCTCTGTATACACGTCGCCATCAAACGGCCGCATTCTTTTTCTTCTTCTTCTTCTTCTTCTTCTTCTTCTTCTCCTCCTTCTCCTTCTTTTTCTGCATCTTTTGCTCGGTTGCTTTTCTTTTTTCTTTGTTTTTTTTTTAAACTCGCTATTAGAATAACTGGTTAAAATATATTTCTATAAAGAGTGCATGATTCTTATGTAGCTATAGTACGTACACGATTAAAAAGATAATGAAGTAAGCATCCAATTAACTCTCTATAACTCTCAATGTTCTTTTTCCCCTCTTCTTCTTCTCCTTCTTCCTCTTTTTACTCTTTTTTAAAAAAATAAAATTATATAATACGAAACTGTTATGGTAATATAACCCGTATAGGACCCTTCGAAAGTCTTTAATTATTTACTTTTAGTTTTTCCTTTTTTCTTTTTCTTAAAAAAGAAAAAGTTATATAATGGGAAACTTTAAGAGTATCTAAGTATACTTATACTAATTGTAAGTATAACTTATAATTAGAAAATTGTATACCCCTGGTATATACGAATTAACTATAATTTTGTGGGAAATAAAATGAAATAAAATATGTATACGTAATATATATATATATATATATATATATATATATATATATATATGTGATTAGTAAAGTAACACGATGTTACAGAGAATTAATGAGATAATTATTTTCTTCTTGAGACTGAAGTTTTCTTCGATCCTTAATCGCGTTAAAAATGCTCTCGATACACACATCATAGTTGTTACGCAACATTAATATTGACACACGTGCGATTATCACTTAAACGTTCTTCCTTTTCATGTACTGTCGGGAAACGATGTGAGAGTGATAATAAAGGAAGAGAATGAACGTCGGTATTCAAAGATCTCAGACGTCACGATAAACGTAAATACAACTGCGTATTGGCCGTGTGTATAGACAGTTACTAATTAAAAACCACGATGAAGAACGAAGTACAGTGGACATCGTACGTTCCCATCCTTGACATTAAGAATATCGACGCGAATACTTTTTCGAGCTTTCTACGTTCCACATAGCGATGCATCAAAATCAGCTTCGGGCGATAGAAACGAACAAATTACATTTGTCGAGATATCAAAGATTTTATCTTTTTATATACGCTTGACTTTTGATATCCATCATGATTATTGTTAAATACCGTAATCGTCTATCGTAATATAATTTACCTAACCGTACCTAACTATGTTTCGTGATTCTTTATTTATGTTAATTTCTTTTTGTTTGTTTCGTTCTTTTATTCGTTTAATAATGTATATCGTAAAATTATTTTAGAATCAAAACGGATGGAGCTACGTGGGAGATTCCGAGTGGAAAGGAAATGAAAAGAAAATAATCGAAACGAGTGCAAAGTATTCGAACGTTACGATGAGAGGAGTTGAAGCTATGACATAATGCGCCAAGTTTTGACGCCGAAGTGTCTACGTGCACGTGTCGCGGTCGTCGCTGTTTTTAGATTCAAGCCTTGCCAACCTCGGCTAAGAAATTCGAAAAATTAATTATATTAAATACCTACGACAACGATTCGTTGCAACATTTTTTTTTTTATCTGCTCTCTCCATACTACCTGGTTCATGCAATTTAAGTTCAATCGGACTTTTACTACTTTAATTCTAACATACTTGAAATATTTTTATTTTTTATTTTTATTTTATTCATAGAGATCGCTTTAATACGATTGATAAAAAATTAAACAGAATTAATCGATTACATAATTAATACGATAGAATTAATAGATTTTATAATTTATAATTTATACAATTTTATAATTACATAGAATTAATGGATATTTAGATTTATCATTATTGACTTGTAGATGAATAGAATTAATATATTTTATAATTCCTAGGAATTGATCAATTTCAAGATATTTATAAGTTTGTAATATACATTTTATATATATATATATATATATATATATATATTATAATTAATTATACACACACACATATATACGTTATATTGTATAGAAAAACAAAGATGATAAAATTTGTCATATTAATTTCTCTATTTTCTAGTTCAATTTTATCTATCATTACCTACGATTCTTGCAATTCGCTTCACCTCTATTCTGGTTGAAACGGTATATGGGTTAGGGCCAGCTCTGCCAACGCTGGATCGCACCCACGCAAGCACGTTCCCTTTTTCATCTTCTTCAACGTCCACTATCGCCAAGCTCGAGATACACACATACACACATGCACACGTAAGTGGGCACACTCACGCAATCAGTCAAAAGTATATAACTCTCTCTTCTTCACGATATTCATCAAGCCTGTCATCTAACTCGAACAAAAAAAGAAAAAAGAAAAAAAAAAGAGAAAATTATTCAACTCTCCATGCTAACAAAAGACTACGAGAGACGAAATCATACACGATCGAGATCGTGCGTATAGATCACTCGAGTCAGTTCACAAAGAGATCTTACTCGATCGTAGCACGTGCTTCTACTTCTCGATTGATATTGAACACATTTCCTAGAGAGTCGAAGTCTTTTGTGGATGAACACGAAGCATGTTTGCTAGTAAACAATAGATCAAAATCAGTCCAAACAATTTGCACGTTTTCGGATATGAGTAATAATTCAAGAATTCTTTTCATTTTTGTATTCGTTAACCGAGAAGACTTCTAATCAGTTAACGTGCATATTCATAGAATTTACTTTGAATTTAAAATTAAATAAATAAACGAATCGTCGAAAAGAAAGAAGACAAAGTCACCGAGGCATATTTCCTCAAGACCTATTTCTAATAACTTTTCGTGAATAAAAAATATAGAAGACTTCTTTGTCGTATATAATTTGGATCAGAATTTGCTCTTATTAGAAAATATACTTTTGATCTTCGAAGTGTCATCGACGAAGAAAAAAAAAAAAAGAAAAGGAAAAAAAATTTGAAGAAGGAACAAATAAATTCTTAAAAAGCACTGTGCAATTATGTTTACAAAATTGAACCGATCGACCGTCGACGACTACTTCTTTCTGAAACATCGTTAACTGATTAAAGTTAATCAATTAGAAAATTTGGGATGTATTATACTTGGAATTGAATGAATTTTTCAAATTTTCGTACGGATCATAGAACAACCGGGCAAAAGTTAAAGAAGGTCTCTCTGGTTCGTAGATCGGCATCATGCTTCGGTACCGCGAGCACGATGTGGGTGTGACCTGGTTTCCGAGAGTTTCACTTTCCTGTAAGATCGCCGCGGACGGAGGAGGTAAGGAGGATTCGACCCCAGTCGTTACGTCATGCATTGTTATGCCGGCCGTAACGGGCCGTAGTCGTACGTGCGGAACTCCACGAGAATTAAAATAAGCTTCGAGGCTGTGCGCTCGCGCGACCGCTATCGCTTAACTCGCATCGATTTCGATCGTTATCGACGATTTTCTTTACGGCCTCGAACGAGATAATTAAAGAGACTCGATTAAACGCGTTACACCAATTTTTTACACCTCCCGTTTCGCATAATTATTTTCTATTGACCATGTTATTTACGATCTTAAACTCAAAATAATATCGTTCGTGTTGATAAAAATTAAATGATACGTAACGGTACGTATTCATTTAAAGAATAAGAAAAAGTAAATAGATGAAAGAAAAATCGATCGAATTAAACGTCGATCATCGACGATCGTCTTCGTTCTATCGATAAAATCGAACGACGTTACTATTATATTTTACGATTACGAACTTAATGATTTCTTTAATAAGTTAGTAGATTGCGTGTAGAGCAAAGTCGATAAACGTGCAATATCCGTGATTGATACTGTTAGAAATTCGATAGCTAACACGCGAGAAATAATCACTTTTTCGATCTACGAAACTCTCTTTCTCTCTGATCTCATAACTTTTCGATACCGTGAATACTTTTATCGTTAACGAGTATCTCGAAGGTGATGAGTGTCACTATCGATAAATCGCTTTCCAATTATACGGAAGGAATATCGTTTACATTAGAAAGCTGGATTTATTAAATGGCATTGTACAAATAATAATTACGGAGATTTGTGATTATCTGTATAAATATTCAAATCGATAAAGTAAATAATTCATATTATTCATTTTATAAATAAATAAATAGATATATGGATAATCAATAATCTTCTTTCGTATCTATTAATTATCTATTAGCGAGCTATTTATCACGTAGATATCGATTTATAATATATACCTATAATTCCCTTACTCGATAATTTTATTATTGTTATTAGAGAGAAACTGTGATTAAATACCGCTTGATATTTTTTTTTCTCTTTCCTTTTTTTCATTTTCTGCAAATCACGGTTCATCCTTTCAACTAAACTCTCCCTTTCATCTTTTTATTTTTTTTCTTTCAACTATCTCGGATCTCTGATCGGTAATACACGTGAGAATCGTCGGAACGTCTGTACGTACATACATAACTCGATCTCGTTCGCTTAGATCCGAAAGAACAGATAACAGATGTATCTCATATATAGAGTGTTCTCTCAGTTTAATCGATCACGCGCAACCATCGAAATCATTAAGAATAACAAAATCTGTTTACAATGTTCATCTTCCAATTTTCCTTATCTTCTTCACGCTTTCGTATATTATAATTTATATATGATTATTTTAATTAAAAATTGTTTGTAGAAATATGTGACGCTTAGATGGGACAAATCGATTAAAATTATTTTAATACGGGACGTTGCGTAAAGAATTTTTTCGAAAAGTATCTTGTTTAAAAGGTTGATAGAAGATTCGAAGAACGTATCTCATTTATTGTAGTATAGTATGTAAGCCATGAATATGAGAGTAGCATCTCTCGTCGATTAATTATTCGGACGAAGAAAATAAAGAACCCATGGTACAAAAATTCGACCATCGACGAAACAAATATCTAATGCTCGCGATAATTCTTGATGATTCGGAGTACTCTTCAAAAATATATATATATATACATATATTGCGACGGAAATATCGAGTGTAACAATTTAATGGAGAATTTTCGTGCGTGACACGTCCAATTTTGTCTGTGATGATCATCTCTGATGTATTAATAAACGTTCTTTTTTATTTATTAACGGTGCAGGTTTTATGAAAATCGATATATAAATAAAAAATCTTTCGAAAATCCACCCCTCTGGACTATACGTTTTCAGAAATTTGTAAAAAAGCGATAACTTGCATGATATTTTTAACAAAATTGAAATCGATATCAAATCGTTGCACGTATTTTAGATCTCTTTTTAAAGGGTAAATTATAGTATAAAAACAAAGAACAAAATTATGTAAACAAAGTTGTGTAAGAATTAATTTACAAAAAGTATAAAGCTTGTGTAGTTTCAAATATAGAGTTGCCATTCAACCAAGAAGTTTTATTTAATAAACACATAAAAGAAAAATCAATATGTTATGGAGCATGAAAGAAAGAAGAAAGAAAAATATTATTTTTATATAAAAAAAGAAAAGAAAAAGAAATACGTACGACTTTCACGACATTTTTTGCGAATTAATTAGTCTGCGTTCTTACAACCTGTGTAAGTAAAACGTGTGAATAAAACACGTTAAGAAAAGCGTCGTGTAAGAAAAGAAGAGAACAAATAAAAACAAAACAAAAATACCGTGCAAA
Organism: Vespula vulgaris; assembly: GCF_905475345.1. Taxonomy (NCBI): domain Eukaryota; kingdom Metazoa; phylum Arthropoda; class Insecta; order Hymenoptera; family Vespidae; genus Vespula; species Vespula vulgaris. Next base: position 1,711,550 of record NC_066589.1, read on the forward strand.
ACGAAATCCAGATATTGCATTATATATTAAACCACATTAAATATAACGTAGCAATTCCTTAAACAAATATTTAAACGAGACCGATCGGTATTATACACGTAGATATTTTTGTTAGACTTAATAAAATAATTTTCGGTAAAGAAATTTAAATGGAAAGCAAGTAATTGTGCTTACGTTACATTACGTATCTATTAAACTATATTAAACGTTAATACATTTTGCACTTTTATAAATTACATTTCAAGATTACATTAAAACGAGACACCCTATAAGTATATCTATATATATATATGTATATATATAAAACATAATATATATATATACAAACATATAGATAAATAAGTAACACATCCAAGATACCTCCTTAAAACATGCTTCGTTCGATCGGTCACGTTCGGATCTCGACGTTCGTCTTTTAAATTTACGAGCAATGCATAGAACTCTCTAAGTTCGTTCGTTTAGTTCTTTTCTCCCTCTCTCACTCTCTCATTTTCTCTCTCTACCCCTCGCAATCACACTCTCTCCCTCTCTCTCTCTCTCTCTCTCTCTCTCTCTCTCTCCTCTTTCTGACTCTCTCTTTCTAACGCTTCTCGCAGAGGAATAGAAAAGAGTTATAGAAGAGTTTGACGACGGTAAATGGAGGGGGTAGAAGAGATAGGCGGGAGCTCTCACGTGCGCTCACGAGCGCGTGCGCTTACTCTCGCCACGATTCCCAAGTGTTAGCCGACGACGGCACATATAAAAGAGCGTTCTAGCGTGCGACCTATATTCCACGCCTGCATCGCTATATTAGACGCGCGCGACGCATCAGGGACGCGCCTGTAAAGCGGCGCCTCTCTCTCTCTCTTTCTTTCTTTCTCTATCTATCTATCTTTCTCTATCTTTCTCTCTTTTTCTCTTTCTCTCTCTTTCTCTCTGTCTCTCACTCTATAACGTTCTAACTCTATCTGTCCTACTCTTTCTTCTCTCTCGAACTCACCAACTCTCTCTCTTTCCGTAAAGCTCTCTCCCCCACTAAATTCCTGGCCAATCGAGTCCAAATTAAAATACCAGTTCCCCATACCACTACGATAACGTTCCTTTAAATAAGCATATATAGTTAATCTTTCTTTAACGAAGAGCTTTACAACAGTTAAATCTATTTCAAAAACGTACACCACGATACGAAGTATTGTCGTGATGATTTTATTTCTTTTTATTTACTTCTCTTTTCTTCTCTTTTTCTTTTTCTTTATTTTTCTTTCTTTTTGTTCGACGGATTTTAATCAGATGCATAATGAAATAGAATTGTTATTATCGTTTCGCGAATTGTCTTTATTAATCGGGATATAATCGATCAAATGAACAAAAAGTTCTGTTTTACTCGATCGATTGATAAATATCGTTATAAATCACTCTAATAAATAAAAATGGTAACGATAAGAATTTGGATTAATAAATATCGTTAATTTATATATAAATAAATGCTTTTATAAGCAAGAAGTTTATTATTAACGCGATAAAAACAAAAAAGACATTTATTTATGAATCAATCTAATGTTTTCATGAGAGGTATATAATAAAATAGGAAAAAAGAGATGAGATGATGAGGGGTTATTGAGGATAAGACGGAGGATGCTATCGAATCTTGCGAACGATAACCTCTTCCGTTTTTTTTTCTTTCCTTCTTTTTTTTTTTCTAACCGAGATAGCTTCTGGATATCATGTAAGTGATTCATTGGATACACAAAAAGGGATAATAAAAAAAGAAAAAGAAGAAAACGAAGGACAAATATATGTACGTTAAAAATGTACGGACGAAAAAAATTCGCTTTGAGAATTACTTTCGCGAGGAATTGGGACTGCATCGATTATACGATTTTGTTCTTTCTTCCTTTTTCTATTATCATAAAATTTTGTTCCAGTTAAATTACTCTCGCGAATTCCTGACATCGATACGATTTTCACGTGTGTTCGTGCGCATAAACGAACTGCAGCATCCAGAATGGAACGCGTTCGCGCACCCACGTATCCGCGAGGAAGTCGAGAATTTATTTTTATCTTCCTTCTTCCGCACGATCTCCGATGTCTCCTTCGTACGTCGACCCATCGACCGTTCGTTATCTTCGAGATTCTTCCCTATGTTTACAAAAGAAGAAAAGAAAGGGAAAAGAAAAAAAAAAAACACAATAAAAAAATAATAAGGAAGGAGATTTTATCTTCTCATATTATTAGTATTATTATTAATAATATATATTCTTGAATTGCAGATATATATATTTCGCTAAAAGGATATATCGTTTCAGAACGCACTATTTTATTATACTGGACTCGTGTATTAGGAATTATATAAACGCGGATTAATAATATTAAAGCAAACTGTAATTTTGAGTTCTAGATCCTTTAAAGCTTACAAGTAGTATGAAATATGATCGACAAAATTGATAAGTAACGAATTGCAGAGTAATGAGTATCACTTTTTAATTTATCATTAGTACTATCGTAAGCATATCGTTTTTATTTTCTCTTTTTATTTTCGGCATTAAAGTAAGCAGATAGACACGTGCAAGTATCTATGATATTTCTATAATCTGAAGCGTCTATTTGACAAATCGAAGACTTTGAAAAAAGAAGAAGAAAAAAAAATTCGAACCACTACGAAAACATGTTGGCAGTAACATTGAGATAAGAGAAAATCATGCCTTTCCAAAGACTGTAAATTCCGCAATCGACTTATATAAGATCTCGAAAGAGTCTTTCAAAAGGAAGATCTCGATGAGAGAAGACGAAAAATTGCGGGAAACGAGCGCGCGAATCGAACGTTGTCACGTTCTACTCGAAACGGAGAACTCGAGAAAGTAAGTTTTTTTAAACGAAGAGTAGAGCTAACGTCACGCGACGTAAATCTATCAATATATTTCAAAGCAACGATATCATCGATATCGAGACAAGCTACTGCCAAACTGCCACAATAAGATAGAATGTATCCGTTATTAATAACACGAATAAGAAAAGAAACGTGACGATTCCATTCGCCATATGGTCAACCTAAATTCTAAAAGGCTATCGTAACTGGCATAATCGGGATAACCTAGATAATACGTACTTACATTACGAGAGAAAAGAAAGGAAGAGGGAGATATAAACGATCGAAAGAAAGATTATTAAGATGGTTACTACGTTAAAAATATCTTCCATTGATTGGAGAAACAAAACGAAATTTTTGCTTTAAACGTATTACTAATTTCAATGCATTTGATAAATCGGTACCTCATAAAAGACTGTCATTAGAGATCTCTCTCATAACAAAACCTGTTAAAACGAAAGATCTCTACGCATTAGAATTTTACTTCGAGTAACTTATTGATCATAATGAAATCAAACTCCGACTCGAGCGATGATCGAAGCCGAATTAGAACGTTTCTCAAATGTCAGTGCATTTGATACACTAACAACGAATAGAAGATCCAACATGGGCAATATCTCTTACTCAAAAACCTGTTCTAATATAATTAGAACTAATTATACCATACATACATACATACATACATACAAACATGTATAGATGTTCTTGACACTCTCATTCAATTAAAAAGAAATAAAAAAATAAAACCATTACCATAGCTACGATCGAGCATCCCTCTATCATTATAAAAGCACAACGATATAAAAATAAAAATCCGTCAATTTCTATAGAAACATTCAAGAAATATCATCCTAAAGTAATTAATCGAACTAATCGCAAGAATCTCTGCGTGGATCTTCATCATCATTATCGTCATGATCGATGACAGTGGTGACGATGCAGTCGTTGTCCTCCTATGGGCTGCGGTCGAGACTTCTCCCATTAAATCACAAATGAATGACATTAACGGTGCTATAATATCGTAGCAGTATTACCGTGACGGGTATTACGTGTCACGAGTCGTGCGCTAGCGCTCGCGCTCTCTCGAGTGCGCGCGCGCACGCTCGCGTTCCCTCTCGTTTTTCCCTTCTCCTCCTTCTCCACCTCCTCCTCCTCCTCCTCCTCCTCTTCCTCCTCCTCCTCATCATACTCCTCCTCCTTTTTCCTCCATCTCCTACTCCTCGTCTCCTCTCGCTTGCTTCCATCGTCATCCTGGTCTCCCACTGGTCTCCCACTCTTTAAACTCGACGCGCGCTCTACTCGCTCTTTCCATCTCTCCCTCCAAGCTACTCTCTGGAAAACATTCTTACCGTTGCATGCAAGGAATCAGGTCACTGCGCTGCAAGAAAGCAAAAGCTGCGCTCGCGAACACGGGCTACGAACGAGCACGGATTAGTATTATCGAATGTGTATGTATATAAATATACTTGTGTGTTTATGTATGTGTATATATTATATATATATATATGTATGTATATATATACTTATATACTTATATCCTCCGGAAAAGGACGATGACTAAGACGTCGTTTCGTCAGAACTTTCGCGAAACCCGTGTTAAGAACCGACCTGGTGTAGGGCCGGCCGGATGTCTACGAAGAGAGAGAGAGAGAGAGAGAGAGAGAGAGAGAGAGAGAAAGAGAATGCAACATTTTTCGATCCAGTCGACAATCGATAAGATTTTCTCGGAAGTCACGTTTTCCTTTCAACTTTGCTTCCTTACGATGAACTTGAAAGTATCGTTAAGGTTTATCTTGTTAATGAACAAGACAATCTACATACATAGAGTTATGTACGTATTTGTATTTATATGATCTATGCACATTAAGAACCATGTAATACGATTAGCTCTACTACTTCTTTTACAATTTTATGTTTTGTAACGAGAAAAAGGAAAAAGAAAAAAAAAAAAACAAAAAGAAAGAGGAAAGATTTAATAAGAAATGATAGAACAATTTCTAGACGCGACAATTTTTATCCACGTAATTTTATCGCTTATCGCTTATCGCTTTAAAATAGAGATTTATGTGTCTATGAAATATACAATTTGTATATCTCTGGTATTAACGATCCAACTTCAAATTGACCAAACTTCAATTACTAATTTTTACGGCAAAGAAAAAATGTTTTAACAGACAATCTGTTATCTTAATGAGATAGAAATACTATTTCCAGAATATGTCAAACGAGGAAATTTTCATATATTCACTTTCTCGTTTATAATTAAATAACTTTATAGTATTATCGTAAAAAAAGAAATTTATGTGCCAATAAAAAGAAAAGGAAAAAGAAGAGAGAAAGAAAAAATACCGTCTACGAACAATCTAACCCAACCAGTTTTGCCTATTTAATAATCTCATAATTTCTACGGTAAAAGATAAAATAACATATAAAAACATATCTATACATTACATACATACATGAACACATAGATATAAAGATAATTTAATAGGCCATAATCTTAGAAGAAAAAAAAAAACCAATGTCTGTCAGATCAAAAAATTTTCATCCAATTACTTTCTAAATAATCAATTAACACGATCGATACCTTGTATATCGTAAACGATTACAATACTTTCATTTGTAACAAAATTTCAATGAATTTAATTGTATACAAATTTTCATGCACTTTCTAAATAATCGGAAAACGAATCGATCCCTGTGATATTACGAACGATTATAACATATTATAATATGATTAAAAATACAATTTGGATGATCGTGTGTATCTACGTAGATGTATGTTTAAAAAAGAAAAATCTAAAACTTTATTACATCCATACTTCTTCACTAATTCGAAGAAGGAAAAAGTAGGAAGACGAAAGTCTTCTGATACCGTTGGTGTTGGTCATGGTCCGATCATCTCGTATGACGCATTACGAACTCCCGGTAGGCCGTTACCGAGGCTAGCATCGATGCTGCATAAGCATGCACGCGTTCTTCCTTTCCCTCTCTTGCAACGTGCATCTCGTATTTCGTTTCATTTTACATCCGACTTTTAACATATTCCACATCGATACGCTATATACTCTTACACACATCTACACATTCATATATGTACATATAAAACATATGCAATTACGAAAAACTCACGAATTCTTTCGATAATTCCCACGATTTTACTGAAAAGGTTAAATTAACATCGATGATTGATAAATAATCCAAAGTGAATAAACTCGTTGACAATAAAATTAGCCAAACTTGATACATAATGATTTCGAGGAGAATTAAACGCGACTTATCGCTTTTTGATTACCATCGGAATCGAACAAATCCTTTCTCTTCTTCGAACGAATTCTTCGATTTACTATATTTATACCTCCCAAATGACATTCTCTTGTTAACATTTCTGTTATTCGTATATTCAGATATATTTTATGATTAAAAAATAAAAAAGGAACAAATTTGTTTATTATTTTCAATGATTAGCGATACAGTAAAACAAGACAGTGAAATTTCGACTAGAATTTTGTCCGTTTCGATTATTTCGATATAATTGAAAAATAAAAGTAACAATGAGATAAATAATTCGAATATAATTTTATTAAACCCAACGATCATGCAAACTACGATATGTTTTGTACGCGCTCGAACGACACGAATTTGCTAACGGGTTAATTAATTAAAAAGAAGGAAAAAAAAAAAACGAAATTACGTCACACCTTAACGAATAATGCACGTGCGTTCTTCCAACGTTTGGGATCATGCGAGTCAGATAGTAATAATATGAATATCATTTTGAAATACAGGCTTGTAGATATCTATTTACATTTTGTTTTAAATATTTCAATTCTGAAGAATGTTTCATCTATAGTAATCATAATTGACCATTTAATTAATCGTGAATTTTTATTTAGGTCGAATTTTTATTAAGCAACGAATAAAATGATATCTTTTACGTAATCTAAAGATAACCGATAATCCCGAAATATAAAATGTTGTAGAAAGTGTTGTTACTACGATCGGCTGGTTAGTATTCTTTCTTCCTTTCTTTTTTCTTTTTAATTATTACTAGGGAAAGATAATCGTCTCGTCTCACAAAATCGATAAGGAAAGAAAAACGCGTGTCAAAGCATTACGAAGTGACGGCTTTCACGAGTCTAAGATTTCGCACGTTCACCGGACAAAGGGTTATTTGTCGAGTCGACATCAAACACGAGAACGCAATGGTTTGCATGGAAAACAGTCTCGAGTACTCTTTTACAGTTCAACGAACTACAAGACATGGTTGTCATCGTTGTCATTGATAATTTTTCTACAAGGAAAATTGAGTATCGTTAATCTTTCGAAATGTTTACTATCTATCAACGATTATTAACGCGATAAGGAGAAATGGGATTTAGATAAAATTTAGATTCGCAGCAACGTATGTACGCGATAAAAAAATAGAAAAGAAAAAAAAAGAAAGAAAAAAGAAAAGGAAAGATAAAAATAAAAGAATTAAAATATTCAATTCCATTGGTAATTCAAGTTATATTCTTTCATCGCATTTACTTAGAATCGTTTACGCGTATAAAGAATATTCTTTACCTGTTTAAAGTCAAGGACGGGAATACTTGTCTTCCTTGCACGTTATACGCGTTTCGGATGTATCGAACACGATCGAAGAAAGAATGTGATACGTCGAAGGAGCCTTTTGCTCGTTTTCTTCCTGGATTCCGTGATCGAGGACGAATCTTTATCTCATCCTTCAAGATATCCAGATCTTCCTACTTGCGGTCAACTCATAGGAATGGCACGTGGTTTTCTTTGTTACTATAAACCTACTCTCCTTCGAATAAATACTATGTAGATATTACTTTTTCTCCTTAGTTCAGAGATCTTAATAAATAAGTAAATAAGAAAAAGGAGAAAAACGAAAATAAAGAGGTAAGAAAATAAACGACAAATAAAATTATTCGAATAAAATTATAACGATTGAATTGTTTAAATAATAGATTTTCAACGTCGAAATATATTTCTAATCGTAAGTTATATTTTACGTAAATTATATTTTAAATTAAATATTTACTTTTGAAACGTTAAAGTCGATCTTACGAATGACACGTTGATTATCTTCGTTATGGTATATCTATTATTTTTAAAAATAAATAGTATTTTCTACTAAACCTTCCCTCCTCCTTCTCCTCCTTAATTCATATCTTATCGAGCAAGAAATAAGATGATAAAAATAAATGAAATAAAACGATTGAAATGAATTTATAATTGACTGAAAGCGTAATTAGAGATTTTTAATTATTAAAATAATTCCAAAAGTTTCTCTTTTTTATACGTTATATCTCCACTCTACTTCGAATAAATAATATTTATTACGTATCAGTAATAAGTTCAGAATAAATTCAGTTCAATTTTTGCTCTTTCTTTTTTCAAATTTTATCAAGTACGTCAAAGAAGTTAAAAAAAAGAAAGAAAAAATTAGAAAAAGAAAAAGACGAAGCAAAATCAACGATAAAATGATTCGAAACGAAATAACAAGAATTACGTTTGAAATACGTCAAATTCATCATTATATTATTTCTAATTGCAGATTATTTGAAAATATTTACTTTTGTAATCGAAATCGATTGTTTTATCAAACGTTTTCGTTCTTTTGATCTCTCTCTCTCTCTCTCTCTCTCTCTCTCTTCTTTTATTTCTCTTTCTTTCGCGAGTACCAACATCTCAGTCAGTAATAATTCGTGCACGAGATGAACGCGCCCGCTTCGTAATTATTTATAATCAAAAGGGTAGGCCGGCTTACAATAGTCGCGATGCCGCTAGTCTACAATCGAGTCGCGATAATGACGACGATGGCGACGCCGACGACGACACGATCATAATAATTATTGCATAATGACGGCTGCGTCCTACCTACGGGCAGACTACGCGGTAGCAGTCACTTTCCTTTTTCAGTGGCCTGGATCATCATCATCTTTCTCTCTCTCTTTTTCATGACACCGATACTTCCTTTCCTTCTTTCTCTCTATTTCTCTCTCTCTCTCTCTGTCTCTCTCTGTTTCGTTCTCTCTTTCTTTATCTGTCTCTCTCTATATCTCTCTTTTTCTCTTTCTCTCTTTCCGTCTTGCGAATTCGTACGGATTCGTAACCCGCAATTACTTGGAGAAGCCAAATCGTAGTTTCTTTCGAAAATAGAAATTAATCGACACTTGCTCTCGATCGCTAAGATGAATCCTATTAAAATGAATTAGTTATAATTGTTTATAATTGTCAAGAAGTAAGTCCAAACAATGTTAATATTATGTAAGAGATAAATATATATATACGTATGTGTGTGTGTGTGTGTGTGTGTGTGTGTGTGTGTGTGTATAATAAAGATAAAGTAATAAAAAGAAAATAATTATCGAAAAGTGCAAGTAATTGTTATTAATATAATATATTGTATCCAAACGAACCATCAAACTTTTGATAAATTATACTCGGATAATTATCGGAAAGTGCAAGTAATTGTTATCGGTATTTAAAATATTGAATATCATTTATAAATGATTAATAACAATCGAAATCTCAGTACATTAAACTCGCTGTTAAAACGACGCCATGGCTGTGCATCGAATGATATCGTGCCATCCGAGTTCATTCTGTGTTGCATCTCTTTTAAAAGGTAAACCAAGTAGATATGCGTTGGTACACGTACATACAATATATATATATATATATATATACACATACATACGTACGTATGTACGTGCCTAGACACACCTATGTTCGGCCTTTGTACTTCAGCGACGGACTCTACCGAGTGAACCCCGATGCATACTAGCCAGTCAACAGCTCTTTTCTAATGCTCTCTTTACTTCTGAGAAAACCACTCTCCTAGAAAAACTTCCGAGAATGAGCCTTTTAAATAACCGAAGAGAATTCTAGACAAATTTCAAATACTCCTTTCAAACCTATCTTTTTCCTTTCTTTTTTATTCTTTATTTTTTATTTTTTTTTCTTATTAACATCTAACGATCCCAGCAGGTATAAGTTGGCTTTAACGATTCATTTTGTAACGATTTAATAGGATTATCTCTATTCGGAAATAATAAACGTTTTCTCTTATAAAACTAAAAGAAAGACACTTCGAATGTGTTGCACGTAACACGGAATAAAAAAGAGATAGAAAGATAGATAGAGAAAGAAAGAAAGATACAGAAAGAGAGAGAGAGAAAGTGGATAATGAAGGTTTTAGCTAATCTCTTTAATGACACTCGTCGACTCCGCGAAAACTAACGTTAATTACAGTCAATTAGCTTTTTCTGAACGTTTAACGTCCGCTAACGAGTATTCGATTACGAGTAATGCCTTAACTTGAAGCCCAAGATAAAATATTTTCAACGACCTGACTCATTTGCATTTTGGATGATGGTTTTGATCCATTACACGTGGATCGAGGTCATACGTTATACATATGGATATGTATGTATGTATGTACAGATATACGAACTTTCAACGAATCCCGTGAACGCGAAAATGAAAGCAAATGGACGATCCTCGATCGCTTACGATCTAACCGATATTTCGTCGTTACATTGACGATTCAAAAAACACTCGCGACGTGGCCTTCGCATCGTTTCGTTCGATCTTATTCAGGTTAGTCGCTTTGTTTGATTGACAAACAATCCTATCGCGTATCGGAAGATTTCGTGAAGGTATTACCAGCTGAAAAGGAAATAATAATTTTGTTTTAAAAAGAAAGTAGGAAAAGAAAACGAAGAAGAAGAATAGAGAAAGAATCGAAAGAATCCTTCGATAAATAATCTTTTTTGTAATTTCTCCTTTTTCTTTCTTCTTCTTTTCTTTTTTGTATTTTTTAATCCGTTGGAAAAAGAATATATTGTATTAGTTTATCAACTAATTACGAAAGTGGAAATAATGAAAGTGGAAATAATGAAAACGGTACATTATCATAATTATTTAATTATTTGTACGAAATTTAATGAAAAGCTAAATAATTGCACGCGCGCGCTCGTGTATGCGTGTGATGTGTACGTGTGTTACGTTAAACTACATCAACCTTTTGGACTGTAATTATTTTCCTAGTTTATTTTCGGCCAGCTTCACGCAAATACGTACACACGCGTATACTTTCAAAACAATTTTTGAATAAAACTGTTTCCCAATGGCTTATTATATTAATTAAATAAAATGTCACGTCAGAGTTTTGCACGCCGAAAGATTTTTTTTTTAAAGAAAAACATGTCATCGCGTTAACAGCGAGATATTACAGGAGGCAAAAGAATTAAATATAAATATATTTTAATTTTTATGAGATAAGGAAAAAGAAAATATCGTACGAAGAAAAAAATATTTTTCCTAAATAATCTTTCCATTTATCGAACGATCTTTTACGTTTCCTTTTCGTCCATTTTATTTATTCGTTATTTATATTTTATTTTGAATACGTACATACGATCGCAAGATCTTTAATAAGTTTTTTACTTAATATCGATTTATGAATACGTTTCCTTTCGTGTATTTTATTTATCATTTTCTTTTCCTTCATTTTTGGTTTTTTCTTTGTCCTTGTTCCTTTTGATTTTAAAAATACGAAAGACTTTGTGGAAAAGGAAAAAGTTTGTTTAGTTGTAAAGAATTCTAAGTGTTCTACTGGTTAGAACGAAGTTCGATAAACGTGAACGAGTGCAATAGTAAAAGCGCATCGACGTGTTCCGTCACTCCTACGCTTGACGTGCCGCACGCGGCACGAAGATCAGGCGAGCATACAATCGGTAAACGTATCTACTATACCACCTTTCTGTTTCCCGCCATAGTTTTTTCAATCAATACACATCGTTTCCTCTTCTCATCCCTTTCGTCGCGTTTCTATTAAACGCGATTACCAACGATCAATGCGATAGCCAAAAGATTGTCAAAATGTTTTTATTTTCAAACGAGTGTCCTTATTTTTGTCAATTTCCTACAAACATTTCAATTCTTTTGCAGAAGAATGTTCTTAAATCGCATTAACATGTATTTTAATAAGTATTTTTTATTATATATTTATTATATATTTATCATATTTTATTAAATATTTATAGACCTTTGTAAATCTTTTATTTTACTCTAATATAATTTTTCGTTACGTTCAGTAACTACATATATGTATAATTAAATAACTATACAATAATTAAATCAATTGAAAATACAATATTATTAATATAAAAGCGTTAATCCCAAAAGCATTCCATTATTATCTTCCTCTAATCAAAATGAAATTTTCTATAATTGCTCTATGATCCGATGAAAAGTTTAATCACTTAATTTGCGGAATTATTAATTATAAAACTAATAGATTTCGAACGAGTGAATGAGATAGACAGAAGCTCGATGTACGATCTACGTGAAGTACAGAGCGAGATATATATGCATACAAAAAAATCGTGAGATTGATTACTCTAGTAAAACATTGATTAAATGATTCTTGATTGCGATTTGTTATCTGTGCACCGTGTTCCGCGTTTTGTGTTATTTTGTGTTCCGTGTTCTATTTTCTGTATATACGTTGGCTTCTTTTTTGTTTCTCTTTTTCAATTAAAAATTTACAATTAACGTTTATAAAAAAAAAGATAGATAAAAAAACGATATAAATGAACGTGAGAAAGAGAGATCGAAAAAAGGAATTCGTAGTTGAGGTCGATAAAGGTGTTTCTCTGATGAGGATTCTAGTGGATAGGAACACAGAAAGACCAAGGAAGAAGAACAAGTAGAAGAGTATTCGAGAAGAGCAATACACATTCCCTTTCTCTCTCTCTCTCTCTCTCTCTCTGTACATATCTCTCTATCTCTCTTTCTCTCTTTTTTCTTTCTCAGCCTCTCCAAAACCGCTAGGAGCGAGAGCGTACGATAATTTTGGAGAGGTCTTCTATTTCATCCTTTCTCCGCTTCTCTGCGGTTCTTGTGGGTCGGGAAGTGGGTCAGCTAGAGAGATACGATGTAAAGGAGAGAAAAAGAAAGAGAAAGAGAGAGAAAGAGAGAGAAAGAGAGAGAGGGAGCGTAGGAGAACAGCAGCGTGGCAGCTTCGTGGCAGACACGCGGCGAGGCCGACTCGAGCAACCTTCGAGAGATCGACTCAAACTCGACTTCCCATTCTCTCCTTCCACGTTTCTTTATCTATCAGATAAGGGTCCCGTTCGTTCGTTCGTTCGTTCATACGTATGTACGTTCGTTCGTTCTTTTTTTTTCCTTTTTGTCTTTTTTCTTTTCTTTCTCTGCTTCTTTGTCGATGTCACCACGCATCACGCCCTAACGGATTGACGTTCCTGGAAATCTCTTTCCTGATTTCTTTGTAAAGAGGAAAAGGAAGAAAAAATAAAAACATCATACTTTTATAATAATTCCAAACAATCTTATGATATTTCATGTGTGATCATACTTTTTTTTTTTTCTATCGTTCATCGTGTCACATGGATTCTCGTGTTCGTAAAGAAAAAATACGATCGTAAAGAGTTTCGTTTCTGATTAATAAATGTTTGTTTTTGCATTTGCGTGTTCCTTCGAAAGCGTAACGCACGATAGATCAAAGATGCGTTGCGTCATGCTGACGAGAGAGAATGTTGTTAAAAAAAAAAAAGAGAGAGAGAGAGAGGGAGAGAAAGAGAAAGAGAAAGAGAGAGAAAACGGAAAGAAAAAAGAAACAAAGAAAACAGAAAGAAATAAAAGAGACAGGGAAGGAGAGGAGAGAGGGAGAAAGAGAGAAAGAAAAAAGAAAGAACGGTGAAAAGATTCGCACTACCTTCGTTCCGGTACTCGAAGCGAAGCAAATAATAAAAATCGAATCGAGAAAGGCACCTCGATCGCGATAAAAGATCGTCGTGCGAGGACGACAAAGCCCCAGGAGGGATCGTTGTTTGCAATCGATTTCGTAAAAAAAAAAAAAAAGAAAAGAAAGAAAGGAAGAAATAAATAAATAAAAAAAAAAAAAGAAAAGAATTTACATGCATGCCAAAGTGGAATCGAATGAGATCATTACGATGAAATGCGATGATATTGCATTCTTCGATTCCTTTTCCTGTTACTCCATATGATGTATAGTATACAAGCAATCAGTCTTACTTTTCACATTTTCATCCGTAATCATTATCAACATTTTCAACATTTCTTTTCTTCCCGAAAATATAAACAAATTCCAAAACGTAGCGTGTCCTCGTTCCAGTCAGCAAAATTAATCAAACAATAAATGAATTGTATCAGGATTTTTCTTAATTTGCTTTCGCAATTGCATAAATATTTGTTTCTTCTTTATTTTTCTCGTCGAAGATGCGAAACAATAAATTTCTACTTCGAAAACTGTCCTTAAAAATTCTTTCGAACGTTTTCGTACGAAACGACGAATCGACGATCTCGTTCGAATGATTTCGTCTCGTTAATATCAATCTCTTTAATACTATTATCTAACACCGTTTTGGAGATTAAGCTGCCAAGCGCGAAATTGAGAAAGGGAAGATGTACAACGAAAATCATGTAAAAGAAATAAGGGGAAAAAAGAGAGAAAGAGAGAGAGAGAGAGAGAGAGACAGCGTTTTCAGATACGAAACGAAATATCATGCAATGAAAGAGAAACGAACGATTTTTCCTATCACGTACGCGTGGCATGAATATTAATCGCGACCTGTACACGGGTCATCTGATTAGACTAACTTCGAACCAAAAGAGATAGATGTACATATATAATATACATATATAAATATATATATATATATACATACACACGTGCGCGAGCACACGCACGCACACTAGCACGCATACATACGCATCGTTATATGTATATACATTTGTTTTATAGGTAAAAGTCATGACGCGTGCGACAAATATATATATGTATATATATATATATATATATATATATATATATATATGTATATACGTTTGTATATACGTATTTATCTACATACGTAACATGCTAGATGAATTTCGCTTTGCCCAGAGAAAACGTCCGATAGACGTTTCATCGATAAGACCCAGACATTTTTCTTCTGAATAATATTAAATGCGTCAACTTTAACGTTAATTAAGTCCCGGGATGTACGACGTTCGCCCTCTGACATTTATTACTACGGAGTTTTCGATAAGCAAACTTCTCAAAGGAGCCACGCGATAAATTCGACGAGATAGCAATATCCATCGCTCTATGAATGAGCCGTTTAAATAGATTAAAAGATAGACACACGAGTTTGCAACGAGATTTAACGAGCTAAGAACTTAGAATATTATCGTGTTCGATGGTTACGATGAGAAAGTGATGGGAATCCTTGTTCTTTTTCTTTTTTGTGTTCTTTCTTTTTACTTTTGTTTCTCCCCTTTCGAATTGGTAAAACCGATTGACTTGCATCGATACAAGGATCTATTTCGTTCTAATTATTTCAATAAACGTACGAATCTATTAAGGATACCGAATTATTCATACGTTTCACGAATAAAATACTTTCGCAAAAATATAAATCACTTTGTAAAGGATATCTGATATTAAAGTCATTAATAGAGGTATTCTTTTCAGATCGAATATATAATATAATGATTTCGTAAAATGGCGAAACGATTTAAAATGATATTCAAAGAAATTTCTAACGAGCAAAGACAATTGAACCTTCGAAAATGAATAATGTCGATGATCTTGTGATATTATGATCGATTTTAAATCGATAATTGTTGTTTATATTAGTATTATTAAAATTAGATGCTAAAGCGGGACTTGTGATTGATAAACAGAAAATGGTGATGGCTTTACAAGTCGATTTTAATCATTGATAAGAACCACCTCGATAAGACCATCTTCCAAGTGTGCCACTGTCCCTATCTACCCGTTAACCTCGAGTGCTCCGTATACAACGATCAACGCAGCTATGCTATCGTCGTCGTTCTTTTAATTATTAACTCCGTTAATTTACGGCTACCGGGTATCGTATAGCCACTTCTACGAACTCGTGCACGCACGTCTCTCACAATTTCTACAACCACACTGAAAACATTGATAACCCGCCGATAACCACCTGATTCTCGAACACAGGAGTCTGTATTTTCGGCATCGAACGATACTTCGAAATTTATATATATATATATATATATATATATATATATATATATATGTTTGTGTGTGTATATATATTTTTTGGTGGTTTCTTATTTTTTTTTTTCTTTTCTTTTCTTTTTCCTTTTTTTTCATTTTCGTCGTTTAATTTACTATATGTAAAAGATTTCTTATTTTTTCGAACGAATATAAATTAATCAAAGTATGGATTTAAAACCATCCGTCTTTCTTCTTATCTTTTTTATCAAACATAGATACGTGTATATTTAAATTGTACTTTAACAGGTTTAAATTATGGTAAAAAGTGATATGTTTTTATCTAAATGTGACTTAAAAGAAACCCTGACACTTTTATTAATTAAATTTATGACGGATTAGAATTCAATAGACAGAATCGGAAAACAGTGTTAAAATTGTTTATATGTAGTTCATATATTAGACAAATAAGAGGATATTTGATTTGATTAAAAAATGCAATCCATGCACCGTAGAAAGATTATTAAACTTATCTCGATACGCACGTGCACTCACACATAGTAAGAGGGTGGGTTACTGACGTTCGACAAACGTACGCGAATGGCTTGCAAGGTCACGCAATGTGCATCGTTATAGAGCACAGTGCATACGCGTACGATGATATTACGTCGACTCGCATAGCTCGCATTGTCGCGTTACTTCCGGATGCAAAGGACAGCGAAACGATGTTGGAAATGATACAACAGTTAGAAAACGTTCGTAATTACATATTTATCTATATCTTCTCTTTTAACAACGAGATAGAGATATCGAGTGAAAGTGAATCGAATAAAATAAAATTTCAATAAAAAAAAGAATTATTACTATTATCATTATTATTATTACATCTTGCAAATCACTTTAAACTAGAATTTCGTTTACTTTTGACGATAAAGAAAAGATATTTCTAAAGAAGTATAAGTATCAGTAATGATTATATCTTGTATCTAAAACATAAAGTGTCATCGACGTTTTCTTAAATGATACGCGATTCTTTTTACCTATATAAAAAAAAAAATTTCAAAAGCAGAACAAAATAAAAAATATCGTTTTCCGAAGTTGATATAATTTTTAATATCCTAATAGATACCTGTCGATTTCTATTAAACGTTTATTAGAATTTTTACAAAACTTACATCCTGAGAAAATAAAAAAATTTCGAAAATATTCGGGATCGAGATATTCACGAATTCAGTTTTAGGCTACTCACCCTATGTATAATGAAAGCTGAATATAATACGGATTGCATCATAAAATAATATAGATGGTTTTACAAAACACCATATCGAATTCAATGATATGTGTTACGATTGTCGTACACATAAAAATGCTATCAAGAATAAAATTCAAAAAAAAAGAAAAAGTAACAGAGAGAGAGAGAGAAGACGCTATTGCCAAAGTAAATAATTTAAATCATCTCAAACGCACTAGTATGATAGCGTACAAGTAAAAAGATCCATTACAGATTTTATGATCTCTCTTTTTTCTTTTTTTCTTTTTTTTTTACATTAAGAATGACGCAATCGAAACGACAAAGTCGATTAATAATTATTAATCAATAAAGAAATAATTCAAAAAAATCTTTTATCAAATTATCGATTACACGCACGATCGAAATTATAACACCGTCTTGAATTCTGAATTTGTTTTTCTTTATCTTACGATTGGTATTCGTGAAATTATTTTCTTTTGCATTTTTATTAACCTTAATCACTCGATTTATCCAAAATCGTGGACTATTTATTTTAATTTATTAATTTATTTAATTAACAAGATAGATAGTGAAAGTTTTTAAGAACTTTTAAAATAGCTTCGTAATGCCGTAGGAATTTGATCGCACTATCTGAGAATCTGCGGTAACATTTTGTTCCTTTGATTAATAGTGACAATGTACGCGTGGTATTTATAGTGTATATGTGCGAACTATGATCGAGGAATGCGATGCTACACGCTAAAGAATCTTCTTTTCTAGGACAGAATGAAATAGCGAGTGCACTTTCCGCATTAAATATCCACAATTGGTATGTTCTAAATATCTGTTTCATCGATTTTAAAATCACGTTTAAATCACTATCATCAAATATTACAAACGAGTATTAAAGCTCTATTTCTTGAACTAGTAAATAACTAATTTAATCGCTTTTAAAGAAACCTTTCAATCATTTATTTTAATCGTTTAATCATTTATTATAATCATTAGCACGATTTATTGAATTAATTATCTATGAATTAATCAAAATATCATATTTATTAAATCGGTATGTATGTATAAACAAATACCCTTTTCTTTCATTTCTCTTTTTTTTTTTTTAATCATTACTATCATAATATAAGAAAATGCTATACTGCACTTATAAATCGATCTAATAGACGTGATATTTTAGAGTAAAAATTTTGGATTTTTATCATTTTACATAGCATCTTTAAATAGCATTATAAAAAAGTTACCGATAACGGCACCCATTCGTAAATCAATGCAAAATTAAAATTTAATAATAAGTCAATTAAATTAAAATTAATAAGATAATCTGACGGAATAAATAAGAAAGTTAATCAACGTTAATATGAAATACGTCGATTTGAAACGATCGAATCAGATCGTGAAAAAATGGAAATCTAGGGTAGAATCATGTTCGTTTAAGGGAGAGTGACAGATTAGATGAGAATAGAATGGGTGTAGTTAGGTGAGATCAAACCGTCGGCGTCTCGTAGAGAATAGGGTATAGGTCAAAATGATCGCACCGATTGCTAATTGGCTGCCTTCGACCGACGTGGGAAGGATGAATATCCGTTCGGTATCGCATAATAGTCAGGCTTATTACCGATCGAATTTACTTCTACGAGGATTACTCTTTCAACGGGAACGTATCAATATATTTTTCAGATGGTCGAATGAACTACGTGATCCCATAGAAAGTCGACCTATCTGAAACGTTCGTGCCAATTATCGTAGAAAATAAGAAAACATACAACTTTTATACTAATCGATTTTACTATTCGAAACGAATTCTCGAACTAGCTTGAACTCGATCGTTTCGAGTTCGTGCGAACATTACCACCAATGGAAATATTTTCACAAAGAGAGTATACCTACTGATCGATGACGCCATCATGACGTTCAACAAGATTTTTGCAACGTCGACGAGACTAATCGAACGTAAAAAGAAGAAAAAAAGAAAAAGAAAAGAAAAGAAAAAAGAAGAAAGAAAAAGCTGCACGCGTTTAAAAAAAAAGTGACTCATCGAATTATTGAGAAATTAGAGCATTAGGGTCATTGAGACTTAGTCGTAGAGTTCAACGACGCTATTCGAACGTGACGTTTGAATATTCATTCCAATCGAAATTCAATCTGACTGAAAATACGAGATTATTTATCCGAACGTTAACTATCGAACTAGCTGCCATTTTAAATACGATCAAAATACGGAGAAAAGGGAAAAGAATTAATCGGGACCATCGATAACTGCTTTTTTTTTTATCTCTCTTCGCTTATCTTTAAATACAACAAGGAAGAAAGACATGATCTTTTTTTTTCTCTTTCCCTTCTCGATGTCGTCGTTTCTTGACGATAAATTCAGCTTTGTTCGAAGGGTGGTGTCTCGTCGTATTGAACGAGCGAAAGTCGATGATGTTCTTTCTTTCTTTTTCTTTCTTCTTCTTTCCTTTTCAAAGACCACAACATGGAATAGCAAAAGAGGATATTTTGATCGTCGATGTGGCACGATTATCAAGCCACACACCGTGAATCGAATCGAGGTGGTAAAATGCGTGGGTGATGAAACACGACCCACGTACTGGCCCACGTGCATCTTCAATCGACTCTTCCAAAGATAATCAACGGATGCGCGTTACGTCGTTCCAGTAAAATCGCGATTTCTATAATGACGTCGCAACATAGGAATTACATGGTAAAATGTATAAACGATCTTTCTTTCTTTTTTTTTTTTTTTTAATTCTTTTTTCTTTGTCTGTACTTTATTTTTTTCTTTTCCATAAAAAATTCTTCTTCGCGATAATAAACGATTTATTAATCATAATTCATTAAAGATGAGGTACCAATATTCTTATTAATATTGACGTATTTATCAAACGTCTACGGTACCAATGATAAATGAAGAGAAAAAGAAAAAGAAAAAGAAAAAAATAACGAAATAAAAATTAGAATTTTAAAACATGCCAATAATGAATCTAGCATGAAGTGTCGAGAATTTATAAGAGGGGAAAAAAACGCAATTCGATGGTATTCTTTTTCCTTGTCATTAAAAGAAAGAAAAAAAAATGAAAGGGGAAAAAAAACCATGCCAATTACAAAAAAACCGAACATAGCATACACGTGCGGTCAACGTTCCAATCAAACGCGACACGAGTTGTAACGTTTTTTTTTCCCTTCTTTCTTTTCTCATTTATTTATTTTTTTTTTAAATTTTAAATCGAAAGGAAATAAAACGATGCAGCAAACATTTTGTATGCGCATATATAATTTCTCTAATATAATGAGCACTAATACACTTAAGTACATACGAAGTTTATTTGGACAATGAACGGACGTCAAATAGATTGTAAACTTAAATAAAACGACATACGTAATTGGAATACTCTATCGGCACGTGTAACACACGTGTTTTTATTTTTTTTCTTTTTTTGTTAGATAGAAACTCTCCAAGTGCAATAGTACTTTGCTAGATATCGAATTCGTGAAATAATTTATAAAAAGAGAGAGAGAAAGAGAGATGATAACCAACACGTTTGAAATATTTTTATCATATCTTGATTTATGAAGCTATCGATGAATCGATAGTTTCTAAATTTTTATATCAGCCTCGTTCAACGATAGCAAAGTAAGAAATAAGGTTCGTTGAGCTTCGATTATAAAAACGAAGATAGGAACGTATCGAGGTTGAAAATGAATGATTCGATGACGCTTATCGTACGTTCGTCTCATGCGTTCAATGCTGACGAAGCTACAATATATATATCGCACCTGCTTGTTGTCATGAATGTGTCGAGATCGTTCGACAAATAACTAAACCGTCTCGACCGAAGATTAGCGCGTTCGTGTCGACTCATAACTTCCACGAATCGAACGTATACGACAACGACGACGACGACGACGACGACGACGACGACGACGACGATGACGACGACGACAGTGCACTGTACTTTCGGTTAGCGATAACTATGGAATTAACATCTGTCATACAGGAAAAAAACGCAGACTCGTGGATAAAACGAATCCTCTTGCGTTACGTTGACCTTAAATACATATGTCCGATACTATACACATATATGGATTATTAAAAGATAACATTTATTTTTTTCAATTACCCCCTATTATATCGCCCTTTCTTTCTTTTCTTTCAATTTGTTTTTTCTATATATCTCATATGCAGATATATATTTATTTTTGCATTTTTTAATTTCTTTTCCAACTAACGTTCGTTTCCTTTTCTTTACTTTTTGTCTATTCTTTTTTCTTTTTTTTTTTTTTTCGTAATTTTTACAAGTGAATCTTACTGACGAGCAATCATTGAAATATTCGAAAGCTTCTTCTTCGAATTTGTTTTATAAAACATCGAATATATACTGTATCAAGAGATTGCATCACAATCACCTTAAACTGTGTCAGCTGACGCGTCATTTTCGAGAACGAGCGTGAAACGAATACGGCCGAGGTAAATTCCCGCATCGAATTCAAATTAAAAAGTATCGCGTGACCGATGGTTAACTTCGACAAATTTCTGACATTTTGCGAAAGGTCACGTACCCGGCTCGATAAAAAGAGAGAACTATTCCTAATCTTTTTTATTCGATCGGGACAGTCATAGAATACGCGCAAAATTTTATCACGGACTTTTTCCAAAAAAAATTATTTCATAAAATATAAATTATCATCGTTATTATTATTATTATTATTATTATTATTATTATTTCATTAACGTGAATAATTTATATTAACATAAAAACGTTCTTTCATTACATCACTTTAATTACCACATTATAATAAAATATGAATAAATCCACATTTCAAAAATGAAATCGAGTCAGTTAAAACCGAATTGTAGTTAAAAAAACAAACAAAACAAAAAAAGAAACAAAAGCAAAAAGATAACCAAAAAAGAAACAATATCGATCGAACCTACTAAACGAATTCGCTTTTGAAAATTTCTTTTGAATTTTTATCTTCGATAATTCGAGATACTTTATCCGATCAAAGTGATTTCCTCATAATTGCAAGATCGTCGACGCGAACGTACAATGGCACATTGCGCGGGTGTATGTACGTATATGTATATATATGTATATACATATGTATGAATGTATGTATGCGTGTAAATGTATGCGTGCGTGCGCTGTGTTTGTGCGCGCGCTCGCGCGCATTCGCACGTGCCACCACGCGAGCTCGTTGAATGAATGAAAGCGCTTCCGCGGAGAAGCGCACACATCGCAACGCATCGACTCTTCGACGGTACACTCGCGTAATCCGTGGCTATTTTTAAGTGGAACGCAGACGACTCTATCAGTGATTCCCTCGAGATAGCAGTCCGTTCTTATCGATACATTTGAGGATGTTCGACGTACGTAGATACGTAAATACATACGTAGGTGTATATGCGTATGTATGTGTGTGTGTATATATATATATAAATAAATGCATTTACTCGTACGCGAATAACTAATTAGAGAAAACAAAGACGACACTTTCGTCTACTACGTAAGAAAAATAAGAAAAATAAAAAATATAAAGTAATAAATATAGAAAAAAAAAAAAGATACTAAACGAAGAATTTACGGTATAAGATACTTCAAATTTAAATATCGATAACGTCTCTATGGGTAATAATAATTTAGAAAAAGAAAAAGAAGAAAAAAGTAAAGGAGAAGAAAAGGAAAAAGAAAAGAAAGACAAGATAAAAAAAACAACGCAGGTAATTAAAATTCACCGACGACGTCTCATTCTCGCTAATTTTATTTTCGCACAGCTATGATCCCACATTGCCAAAACTTTATTTTTATCTAATGCATCTACATGTGTAGAGACATCGTACGTTCAGTAAACTACTACGTAGGACTCGCTATTATTCATTTAACATTTTTAATAAACGACGAATATTGAAATGAATCTATCGAATCGTCGAAAATTCGAGATCCGATCTGAGATCCGTTTGATCTCGACGGATAAGAATTACCCAATTCTTTTATCCGTTACCGAAGCGGATTGCATAATGATAAGGCCGAACGGCCAAAAGCCGTGAGGCCGAACACGGTGAAACTCGGTGAAACCGGAGTTCTTCTAACCTCCAGAATGTTCCTATTGAATTAGAGAAGTGGAAAAGTTAACTCCGAAACTTGCGCTGGCCAATTGCGTACAATGCGGAAGGTGAAAAAAAAATGACAGAATAGCCGCGACCGCGTTCTACTTTCACTGGATTTTAAATTTACCGAACGATCGAACGATCTCATTCTCTGTCTCTCTCTTTCTCTGTCTCTCTTTTTCTCTCTTTCGTCGTATCCCTTTCGAATCCGACAGAACCTGCGACGCAGGACCGTGACGACCCGTTCCTGTACGATATAAACGTACCTTCTCTCTTTTAACGCGTTCATTACGTGACTCATACGTTCCTATCTCCTTAACACTTACCTATGTGCGTATATATATATTTATATATATATATATATATATATATATATGTATACATAGACGTATAAATATATATATATATGTATAGGCGTATATGTGTGGGTGTGTGTATATATATAATCAATAAGAAAAGGATTAATTTGGTTTCATAAGGTTTAATTTCGTTTGACATTATAACGAAAGAATATCTAAAACGTGCTTACTAATCAATTTCATTGTCGCAAACTATCGATAAGATTTTTCTCCTTTGTTTTATTCTTTCATATACCTTCGTCAACTATCATATACTTTCGACGATGTCGATCGTAAAATGTCGATTATTATCAATTGATCCGATTAATCGGTCTGTCCTTAATGCGTAAATGAAATACGTTTATCTAAATATATCATACGTCGTGTAGTTAATCATTCAGTTTGTCCATTTTAAATCAAACGCGTATTCTAATGTCAACGATATATCGAAGTATTGTAGAATTAATGCTATTGTAAATATATCAGCTACACGAGAAATAATGAATGATTTTAATGAATCGACGTTACGTTACTTCACACGTCATCGCTTCGTAATTTCTGGAAATTATAATATTCCTCCAACGTTACTGTCCACTCCGAGAGATTCGACTTTCACTTTTGATCAGCACGTATATAAGAGAACAATAAAGAAATCGTAGATCCAAAAAAGTGTTTCGGATTGATTTGAAGGAATAGAAATCAATGGAGTTCGCTAACGCGTGTTCCTCTTTTGAAATTTTCTTCGTACCAGAAAGTATACTTTCAAGGAGGATGAACCACTATGCTATGCTATGTATATATGTGTGTGTGTGTGTATGCGTGTATATATGTGTATATATATATACGTATATATAGTAAGGAATCCTAGAGGAAAATTTCATGTTTATTTAGAATCAAATCACGTAGTATTCACTAGCACCAATCTTCCTTTTCGATGCATTACAGACCACAAAGCACTTAAAATAAGTTAATCCACTATAACCTAATTTTGTTTCGTATCTGAGTAAAAAGAAATAGAAAAAAATGTTATTAGATCTACCAAGAAAAATTTTATTTGTTTGAAAAACGATTATTTATACAATAACGAGCCATTTTATCCATCAAGAGAGAAATTGATCCATAAAGATCGTAAGAAGTTATTAAATTATATCGTCGATTAAATATTAATAAACGATATGCAAACGTAATCTTTTATTTAAACAATGAACGTAACTTTTCGATAGATCTAACAATGTATAACATAAAACTCGTGATACCTATTAGTCATACTTGGCAAACATTAATTCGTAAATAATAATTAACCGTTAATAATCTAGATTCTCTAATTTATAATCTTCCTGATGATTAATTGGATATCTCGTTATTTTTCATATCTTAATGAAAATGAATGGTCAAACTTTACGATATACTGTAATTATACGTATTTACCCTGTTACGTTAATCCCTACGAATATAAACAAAAATTCATTTTGTAAGATAAAAATGAAATGAGATATACAAAGATGTAACATCAAAGTTACATGACATTATGAAGGATTAACTTAAAATAAGATAATGTAAGTGAATAACGTAGCCAGGAAAAGTAACATGTCCGTGACAGAAGAAGGAGGTACTTCTGCCTTCTCGCTTATGTAATCGAACGATTCAGAAGCCAGTAACAGCAACAGAAGCAGTAATAGCAGCAGCAGCAGCAGCAGCAGTAGTAGTAACTGCAGCAGCAGCAGCCGAGCAAAACGAACGAAGAGCGAGAATGAACTCCGATTCGTTTAACCCGAGTTCGCTCGTTTGCCTCTCTCTTTTAATCGCGCGCTAATACGAGACTTCTCGATTTAAAAAATAACAAAGAGAGAGAAAGAAAGAGAGAGAGAGAGAGAAAAGAAGTACATACAACCATTCTCACCTATTTACAAAGACGAATTGTTGATTTCGAAGATACTTTTACCATCGTGTAAACGACCTACCTGCTTGCCTGCCTGCACGTAGTACGAGTAGTCAAGTCCTTCGAATCTTTCCATCCACTTTCTACGGTTACTTGAGGACGTGCCAACTAAACGGAGACCTGCAGAAAACTAAATGATCTTTTCGGAATATAAATTGGTATTATTTATATTTAATTAGTGATGAATAGCATGGCGGTTAAAGGCTCACGACTTTTTCAAATAAACCATGAAAACAATTTCGAAAGTAGCAAATAATAAAAGAAACGATTACTTAATTCATTACTTAGAGTTTTTTCTTTCTTTCTTTCTTCTTCTTATGTTTTTTTTTTGTTTTCATGACACAAACTTGTTTCACAAATTTAATCTAGGTGTTTTCAAATTTCATTTGAAATATTAAATTGTAACAAAAAGTTTTATCTCCTTGGGACAAGATTATTTCTAAATTACTAAGAAAAAAAAAGAAAGAGAGAGAGAGAGAGAGAAGAAAAAGAAAAACGAAAAAAGAGGAGTTTTAAATCCTTTTTCCCTCGAACGTACGAGCTAACTCTTTAAATTTTAATTACAACGCGTTATTAAAAACCCAAACGTAACATTAAATCTAAAGTTTCGTCCGTTAAGTGTGCGATTATATCGTAGATAGATAAAAAAAGAAAACAAAAAAAAAAACAAATTGGTTTCATTCCCTTTTCTCTTTGGATTTTCTAATTGTTACTACAATTAATCAAAATGAATTACCTTTAATCTTACGATTAAACTGAACACTCTAAATAGTTTTATTATCGAATAAACTATTGTTCAATGTTCGAATATATTTATATGTCGAAAGATAAAATGATCCAGAAGATACATTATTTTTTTAGAGAGTATTTTCTATCGATAAATGAACAAGTGTAAGAGAAAAAATAGAGTCAGATTGGAACGAGTCAGAACGGAACGGAACGGAACGGAACGGAACGGAACGGAGTCGAGCGGAGCGAAGCGGAGCACAGTGGCGTGGGGTCGTGCCGGTAAGTGTGCCAAGGTGCACCTCTCGAGAAAGCCGGACCGACCGGACCGGCACTGCTACGGCATGGCGCGGCCGTACCTACCTTGTCTTACCTCAACTTACACCACAACTTTATCCCTCTTTAATTCTGAGATTCGATTTTCCTTTTGAAACCTACGATCATCTTTATATACCTACTTTATATAACTTATTTACCGTAAACCCAATTAAAAATATTTCTTATACTTTGTGTATGTGTGTGTATATATATATATGTATATATGTATATATATGTAATTGAAATTTATCCTTTTCCTTTTCATAATTTTTATATAAACATTCGGGACAGAATATACTTTTCTTTTCTTTCGTCTTCCTTTCTCTGTTTTCTCTTCTTTTTTCTTTTTACGAATGATTCTCTAAAAATAAGAGCGCGAAAAGATCAAAGTTCTACGATTTGTTCAGTTAAAAGCGAATAAAGAAAGTCATAGGAAGATAAAGTTTCTTGCGCATTTTGATAATGATCCGTCGCAAACTGATATAATAAACATTTGCGAATGATAATTATTTCGCATTGGAATATATATACTTCGTTAAAAGTCGATAGAATGGATCAGGGAAATCGTGAGATAAATTATTAGACGAATGTTCGATCCTTCGTCAAATTAAATACAGAAGATATTTTGTTACTCAGCTTTTTCGTTTCAAATGTGAATTATCAAAGATGATGAGAACGAATTTGGCAAGGATCCTCCAATAACAGAAATTTATCGTTCAAAAAAATTTGCGGAGAAAAAATGGAAAAAAAAATGGTATTCGTTTGGATAGGGTTGCTGAACTAAGGCATCAATTTTCTTTTCTCTAAATATAATCCCCTTTTTCGATATTTTCCAAAGCTTTTAGAGCTTTTCACACAGCTGGCCTAGACCAACAGCTTGACCAACTTCCTCCACTCCTAAGAAAATTCTCCTCTTCGTCGTTTCTTGCATCGACACAGCGATGGCTACCCCCGTCGCCTACTTGTACATAGGCGTATGCGAGACCGCACACAGATCTACGCACGTGCGTACACGCTGAATATAGATACCGGTATTGAGGGCAGCCACCCTAATAATAGATGTCGAGAAAATTTTTAGCCCTTGATGCCGACCGCTCGCGCTTTATAGAATCGAAGATCGGTGCTACGTATAACGAGATACTGATACCGATTTTTTTCTCATTATTTTATCTACTCAACAACGACAAAAACAATCCGCTCGAAGGAATTAACGACGAGATCTATCGATAAGAAACGAAAAGAAAATCTTATCTTCAATTACTTTAATTAATTCCAAGAGAAAATCTCGAATTAATTCAATTACGTAGGATTCTAACGGAGTAGGTAACGAAATTTACAAAAAAGAAAAAAAAGAGATGAAGCGAACTCGTCGAAAAGTTGAAATATTATATGCAAAACTTTCTATACGTTTCGCTGTATCATCGTATAGCGAGAATTTTAATACCATTTTGTTTTTCTTTTCTTTTTTGTTTTTTGTTTTCGTATTATTATTATTATATATCGACACGCGTGAATAACAAACTGTCTGCTCGAAAAAATTGATAGATCTTTGATAAGAAACGAGAGAAATCCTTATCTTCCATCATTTCTCGATATTTTATTTGTCTTCATGAAAATTGAAACAAATTATTTGCTCCGTAAAACTAATTTACTTAAAATGGATAATAGATTAAATGCTATTTGTTTTCTCTTCTTTTTCTTTCTTTTTTTTTTTTTTTTTTTTCTTTACAAGACTGTACGTTCTACTACATCTTCATATAACGAGATTCTAATTACGATTTTTTAATCACTTTATCGACACGTGAATGACAAAAGCATCCACTAGAAAGAATTGATGGATCCTCGATAAGAAAAAAGAAAAAGAAAACCTTATTTTTAATTATTTCACGAAATTTAAATACTTGCGAAAACAAATAAAAATCGAAACAAATTATTTTGGTTTCCGAAAAAAGAAAAAAAGATTTGATTTAAACAAAAAAAAAAAAATAAAGTTCAAACATTATTAACAAGACTTTTCCCACGTTTCACTATATCCATTTAAGTTATTAGTTTTCTGATATCAACCTTCGTATCTTCTAAATCCATAACAATTCGTTGTAATTATGGCCGTTATTATTATTTCGGACGATAACTCGTCTCAATTCAGTAGAAACGGCGCCAGAAACTTTGTTTTTATCGCGCGAACGTGAGAGATATCCAGAAGCGATAAGGTGTCCTCAAAAAAAACTTGCGTGATCTTGGAATGATTATCATCGTCGTCGTCGTCATCACCATCATCATCATCATCATCATCATCATCATCATCATCATCATCATCACCACCACCGATCATTTTTATTTCTATCGTCTTCTCGCGATAGAAACGACGATTAGTATGATTTTTATTCCGTACAATTAAATCGTACGAATCATCGATACGTTCGTCATAATATCGTAAAGAAATTTCGAAATTATATCGTTCCCTTCTACTCAAATGATTCACGTTCAAAAATTCTTTTTATCGTCTTGCGAAAAAAAGTAAAGAAAGAAAGTAGAGAGAGAGAGAAAGAGAGAGAGAGAGAGAGAAAGAGAGAAAATAAAAAAAGAGTGATGAGTAGAAAAGAAAAGAAAAACGAGCAACGTGAGACAAGACCGTATATTCTTGGAAAATTGCATAAAAAAAACATATACCTTACACGTCGATACCTTTTAAACGATATCGATGATGTATCGCATGCATCCCTATAGTCATCGGCTCATCGCCATACACACCATTTATTCTGCTTCCTCGGATGTACTCTTCAAGATAAGATAAAGACGGCCGTGTGAAAATAAGATAAGTCTACACCGACGTCGCTTACATAGACGATTATACGATTACGTAGTTTCGACGAATCGACGTCGTTCCGACGAAACATAACGCGTCAGGAACGACGATTTCTTTTCTTTTTTTTTTTTCTTTCTTTCTCTTTATCGTTGCTCGAGTCAAAGAACGATACGTGACTTCGAATAATTGATTTAAAAATTAATTAAAAATAATGAGCGTAAAATTAAATTTTACGATATTTATAATATTATATAAGAAAAAGGAAAAAAAATTATACACGTATATATATTTTATATAAGCAAAAATTGTTCATAAAAGATAAATTTTCTAGAGGAATAATTTAGTTTTGATTAGATAATAGAGAAATAGACGATAAAACGGTGTGATCGAAAGAACGTTGTTAAAGAAAAAGAAAGTTTTCTGATGCACGATGAAATTTTATGCTCGAAACGTAACGGGTAATACGATGACGCATAAATCGTGCGTACGACCGATCGTAAGGCGATCGCGGGGCTATTTAATTAGGATACGAGCCTCGCGCGCTTGGGCCAAGAGGCCTCGTCGTCTATTCATAGTCGTACTAGAACTAGATTCGAGGGTGTCGCGACTTTGATCCGAAGCCCCGTTCCGAGTCGTATATAAGCGTACTTTATATCATCGTATTACGTTTTACTTAGAAAGGTTCCACTTCAAAATTTTTTTTTAATAAATTATCAATCAACGACGTACAAATCAATGATTACATCTACGTATCATGTAAATAAATAAATATATATATATATATATTGACGACTGATATTTTTATCTAAATTCATATCATATATGTACTGTACATGTGTGCATTTTCATATACCTATACGATATATACGTTCTTCTAATCTCTTTCTCTATCTATGTTTTAGTTATTTATTTATATATATATATATATATATATATATTTATTTATTTCTTTATTTTTACCGATGACTCGTAATTACATTCAAATAATTAATCAATTACATCGAAAAGAAAATTAAGAGAATCCCTTGACTCAACTGTGAAAGGAGAATGAACGAAATTTAAATCGAAACCATTTAGAAGATATATCATTCTATAAACAAAAAGAAAAACACGACATAAATCACGATATTAATTATATCCATTAGAAAAAAATTTTTATAATATGAACGGAGATTGTAAGCTTCGATGCAATTTCAAATGTATCTATGATGAACCGTACAATTTTTTATTGAAATGTAACGAAAATTGAGAAAAAGAAAAAACGTTTCGCTTTCTTGTTCTGTAACGATCGATCAAGAGAGTCAGACAAAACGTTTCAGTTCCGGTTACCGGTGAATGCGAATTTCGTATAGCCACGAAGGTCCACGATCATGGACGGGGACGGATGGACGAACAGATGGACATTGTATATGTATAAAGTGGGTCGTGGTCGAAAGAAGATCCAACGATATACGTGCTGGCTCGTTCTGCGAAGAGACGAATCTCTCTTTCTCTCTCTCTCTCCTTCTCCTTCTCTCTCTCTCTCTCTCTCTCTCTTTCTTTCTCTCTTTCTCTTTCTATCTCTGTCTCTCTCTTTCTCTCTTTCTATCCTAAACTTCTCGAATACTCTCGAGTAACGAGTCACCCTCGAAATAAGCTCGCAAACGATCAAACTGCATACAATAAACAAGAATCTTTTTGTTAATCGTTTTTGTTCTCATCGTTAATTTAATATATTATAATCGAATACAATTTAATATGCACGTAAGATAAATCTTATTCGATCTATTACGATTTCCTATTTTTTTGTTTTTTGTTTCTGACGAAAGCATTGATTTGGGGAGAGAAAATATATAAGGTAGTAGCAAAATTGTGTTTTACCATATCTGCTCTTCATATTATGTCTTATATTTTATATCGATTTAATATTTGAAATCTTTTAATGATAAATCAAACGACTGTAATTGCATTGAAATCAATCACGTCGAATAACTATTCAAGTATATTCAATTCATAACAAAAAAAAAAAAGGAGAGAAAGAAGAAAAGTTTTATCAGAAAAAGAAAAAAAAAAACGTACAAGAACTTTTCGACAGAGCTGATAAAAACGAAATAAATTTCATCGAATGATTAATATGGATTCGATCGAAACAATGAAGAAAAACTACAGAGATTTTCGCAGAGCCATCGAAGAAGTCGAAGAAGTAGAAGAAGTAGAAGAAGAGTAAGAACGTTGTGTCGCTTGGCAGCTAAATTTACGCGCGATCGCCTAGAAGCATTTCGGCCGATCGAGGGATGCCATTCAAGTATTTTCAATTAAGTCAAGCCCCGTGGCAGGAGAACGCGGACTCGTCGGTGATGACGCGTTGAAAGACGTTACGGAAATAAATCGTGGCTTCCGTTGCTCCGTAGTGATACCATACCGTAAAGAAAATTAAAAGAATCCCTTGACCCAAGTGTGAAAGGAGAATGAGCGAAATCTAAATCGAAATGACAAAATTACGATTCCGTTTGAAACCATTCAGAAGATATATCATCGTCTAAACGAAAGAGAAAAAAGAAACCGCGATACGAATTACTTTACAAATGATATTCGACTTGAATAATAGATTTCATTCACCTAACGATCTACTTCCAATAAATTACGTGAATTAAAAGAAAATGACAAATATATAGAAAGGTCGCTCTGTCTTTTAGAATCGAATAAATGAAAAAGACAAACGCACAAACAAACAAACAAACAAATAAACAAATTATCTAATCGTCGTCAAGTCGCAAAAGATTATACTTTCATTTATTAAACAATCCCAAAATACCATTCGGTATATATCCTTTGCCAATTCTGTCGATTTATCGCGCGAGATACGTACTTCCCTCGTATTCCTCTCTGCAATAGAATTTATGAAATACCGAACGACGTAGAAAAACGAAACAAAAAAGAAGCAAAAAAAAGGAATGGAAAAAGAAAGAGGGGAAAAAAGAGGAATGAAACGAAAGAAGGAGACGATAAAAGGAGGTGTCTTGACGAGGCGTCACGCGCACAGTTTCCATAATTTCTAATTAGTAAGCACTCGCCGGTAGCCAGGCTGCGCCTATATCGCCTTCACCTCGTCACCGTACTGTTGCCTGCCAAGTCGAAGGCAGAAAACTATTCGCTTCGATAGTCGGCGTGTATACGCGTAAGAAAGCATCCTGCCACACGATGTTAACTATATATGTCTGTGTGTATCTATATATGTATATACAGACACACACACACACACACACACATACGTATACAAGTATGTACGTATGAATGTAACTACATGTAATAGTATGCGTAAGTACCCACGGGTGAACGCGACGGTAGACCATGTTCGAACAGTGTGCCACTTTCACTGGCTCGTATTTAGGTCATCGCATCCACTTTGGTGGTTCCATGACTCCCCCATTTCGTTTTTCCCACGATTTTCCATAAGGGTAGAAAAGGATCATCCTTGGGGAAAGAAAAAAAAACCCCCCGATCAAAGTATAATCTTTGTTTGGTGTCGTCTCGAGCGTAAGTGCGACACACGGATGGACGAGTTCGTAGTCTTTGAAAATCAAGCAAAAAGTAAACCGGACTTGCATAGGAAGAAACCTTATCGAATATGTATACTCTTATCTTTTGTTTATCGTTACAAAACGTTCGCACGATTCCAATCGTATGACTTCGAGATTCTTCGAACGTTTTACTTTCGTCGAACGTTCTCACGAACGTTACCTATACATATATTTAAGTTACACGCGATGTATAATCGGCTTAAACTCTCTGTTTCCTTCTGTAATAAATTTTGATATATCGTTTATCTTAAATCATCGATCTTTCGATTTTATTACTCTCCAAGTTTCCATAACGATCCGATCATTTTCATTTACCACGCATCGTCTTAGAATTAGTACAATAAATTCACTTTCTTTCTTTCTTTCTCTATGTCTCTTTCTCATCTCGTTTCATTTATACTTCGGAAAGAGACAAAGTCTCGCGACGACAACGTGAGAAGATCGAACGATCGAAACTAATAGCACGACCAAACCAAGAGACTATTACTATCGTCGAACTGAAAGCCAGCCAAACTTTGAATACTCTTCGAAACGTAATCGAAGCTAGCCAAGCAAAAGCAATGGTAGCAACAACAGTAGCAGTGTTTTCGCGGCGCAAGATCAAGAGCAGCTTTTGCTTCTTCTATCGCGTTACGTTGTGACCAATTGTCTAAGATATATACAAGAAGAATTTACAAAAATTCTTTATATCTGTTCTTAAGTAGAAAGAATGAGAAAAAGAGAGAGGAGTGTCAAGAAATAGAAAGAGAGACAGACGAAGAAAGAAAAAGAGAAAGAAAGAGAGAGACAGAGACAGAGACAGAGAGAGACAACACTAGTCGTCTCTCTCTCTCTCTCTCTCTCTCTCTCTCTCTCTCTTTTCTTCTTTTTCTTTTTCTACGTCGGTGGTGCAGGCACGGATTGTGCTTCTCTCCCATTTACCCAGTTCCCCTCGCGCTCGCGCGCGCACGAACGTACGGGTTATGTAACCAAGTGAAAGTGGCACAAGTACCGAGCTCACGACGCGCGAACGGCGGCTACGTCGGAACGAACAACCACCGCGTCCGCGACGTCCCTGCGACGCCCCTGCCAGACAACGATGCGACTATACTACGAGCAAAGCAACCAGAAAAAAAAGAAAGAAAAAAAAAAGAATCGATCTAATCAAATTTCTTTCTGATTTGTCAGTTTACAAATGGACAAGAACAATTTTTCTTTCTTTTTTTTCTTTCTTTCTTTCTTTCTTTCGTTGTCTCATCGATACTCGCGAAATTGTTATTAGTCGAATAAAAAGTAGGTTTCCTCTTGTGAAATTATATCGCAAGGTTTAATTTCGTGACTTTAATGTTGCCTTACGTCCACCGCTCTTGCATATTTTTTATGTTGAATATTAATAAACTTAACAAGAGGTAAAAGATCGAATTGAATATCAAAGGATTAAAGAGATCGAAGAAAGTATTCGATGGATGATCTTTTATCTTTTTAAAAGACTCGATACGAAAGTAGATACTCTAATTAAAATAACGCGAAGGATTAGAGATTAGAAAGAACGAAACCATCAAACGTTCCAGTTTCGTTCGTTCGTTCGTTCGTTCGTTCGCGATGTTAAAAGAATTCGTTTCGGAACAACTTTGAGGAAAACAAGACGAACGGAAAATAAAGTGCAACGAGGTTTTCTGCATTTTCGCATTCCTCGAGATAGAAAAACATTTCGTGGCCATGCTCGTAGTCGAACTTCCAGTGTAAACAGACGATTACGTAATACGTATCCCAGCTAGTCTGACTCGATCCGTTATCGAGGTTGGATATGTCGTTGATCGCTTAGCTACCAAGTTTCTGGCTTCTCGATAGAGCGAAAGGAATTTGCTGGTTTCGTCGCGAGAACGTGAGATAAAAAAAGAAAAAGAAAAAAGAGAGAGAGAGAAAAAAAAGGAAAAGAAAATAAAAAAAAGAACGATATTACGCGAAATGATACCTACGTCGTTTATATTAAAGTTCAACACGAACTTACGATATCGATCTCAAACGATTTATTATATATAAAAGAAGCGATCATTGTTGAGAAAAATTTGTCAAATTTACGATAGAAAGAGAAATAAATTATAATAACGAAAGTGTTTAATCATTCTCACGGATATGTAGATAATTACAAATTACGTGCACCGCGCATTGGATGAGAACGAAAGCGTCCTTTGCTTTCGCTCGTAGATACCGACATAATAGCAAATATATACGCATGTACATATATATATGTATATATATACATATATTTACGTGCGTATGCGTACGTATATGCGTATAAATCTACGTAGTATACACAAGTATGAGATTTCAGAAGTAGTACCGACAAAATTTACTGTAATCGCAAGGGTAACGGTAGAACCGGTTACGATAGCGGTGCTGTAATAATGACAGGCGAAGCGTATGCACATGCGGTAGTAAAGGTCGTTCGTGCTCGATAAGGACGTCTTGAGAACGGAGATCCGATATACCGTCGACGTAATTCGCTTCACGTACGATCTTGATAATTTCTCGATAACGCGATCTTCGATCGAGGAAGGACGTTTTCTTTTCTAATCACGATTTCGATCGACCGATTGATCGATCGATCGATCGATCGATGAATTTTTCTAAAGATTGACAAATGAAACATTACGTTGATTGTACGAAGCTATCTTATTTTATAATAAAAAAAAAAGAAAATGTGATTGTAATTAAAAAAAAATATTGTAAATCGATAAACGTTAAAAAGATTGAAAAGTAAAATATATGAAAGCGAGGATCTTATGGAATCTATGCTATAGAACGGATCTTTAAAATTTTTGTGAAAATCGAAAAGAATATTCGCGATTTAGAATATTTCGAGATAACAATCTGATCGAAATAAAAAAAAGATATGTTAAACATTTAGTTGTCGTTATCGTACAAGATTTTTTTATGGCAACTTAATATCCCTATCTGTATTAATTCCTATAAGGTATTCTGTCGGGTCCGAGTTGTTCCATATGATCAATAATTATGTCCGCGTGATCCGGATTTGAATCTGATCTAATATTTAAAAAAAACAAATTCGATGTAAAATGACAGACTGTCCGTAGTAAGACTCGTCTTATTGAATATTCCTTTTCCTTTCTTTTCATTTCATTGTAATTTGCATTAATCGATAATTTGCATTAGGATCAACGTTCCCATAAATACATCAAAAATCTTGAAAAACAATAAAAGAAAATGGTATTTCCGTAAAGAAAATGATGATAATTCAATCGACAAGCTCGTATACGCGATCTATAGAAGTATGTCAAACATGTTAAAAGTAATGAACTAAATAAAACATTATTCGATTCTTTGAAAGAAAAAAGATCACCTTCTGATAAATCAATCATGACGAATATTACGTGATTTAAAGAAAAAATAAAAAGAGCTACGAGAAAGGAGGGAAGGAAAAACTCGATTGAAAATTTGTAGAGAACGAAGAACAAAGAAATAGAACGGACGTTTAAGAAACGTCTTCGTCGTGAGATAGGCTAGCCAGGCAAGACAGTGATCGTCGAAGCACGAATTATCGGCATCGAGAGATTGGCAGAACTATCTATCTATCCATTCCGATCTTTGATTCTCTTTCCAGCTAAAGGGGAGGGGCCCCGGCATTGCAAACGACCCGTATGCACCCTGTTTACAGAAGGATTACAACGTTCTAAAGGCAACAACGTCCGTCGTGCTTAGAGACACTTCGGCCTACGAACTCGGTTTCAACCGGTTATATAACGACTTAATTACTCTGCCCCATTTTCACGAGGTATTGTCTCGATGGGGCACTTACTTTCGAACCTCGCGCGTCGAACCGAGCCGTGCACAGCGGCTTAGGAGTTTAGAAGTGGTTACGGTTATACACGCCGGAGACTAACCGCAGTCGAGGTACCACTTGCGCAACTAGCCTCCTTCACTTTTCTTCTTCTTCTTCTTCTTTTTCTTCTTTTACTACTATTTTTTAGTCTTCTTCGTCTGCTTCTTCATCATCTTCTTCTTCGTCTTCTTCCTCTTCTTCCTTCTTCCTTCTCACCTTTCGAGACATTTCTTTCGATAGTTCTTAAGATAACAGTTACAATAATGAAACAGTACTTACAATGATACTCAATAGTATACCCAGAGTCAATAAAGAACTAGAAATGTTTGTTCGAAGGAAAGCTTAAGTCTCTTAAATTCGTCTCATCATGATTCAGAATTTCTTTAGTATGAATGTATTAGAATGAAATCTATTCTTTCGAAATCTTATCGAATCGTTTCTAAGTAGACTTTTTATTCGCATGAATATATATATATATATATATATATATATTATGTGTGTCAAGATATCTAAAGGATTCGAGAAAGAAAGTCATCCAGTCGTTTTTATCGTTTCTATTGACGATTGGCAGACTAAAACGATTAATAACAATAATGCAATATCTGCAACAATATTCAATAGCATAGTCAGAGTCAATAAAGAAGTGGTAATGTTTGTTCGAAGGAAAGCTTAGGTCTCTTTGATTCGACTCATCGGATTCGTATAGGATTTCTTTACTTTCAAACTGTTAGACACGAATCTGTTATTTCGAAATTTGATGGAAAGCTTAAGTTTCCTAGATTTTACTCTTCTATGCAAGGTTCATCATAGTTCATGGTTCATTCGTATATTTTACTTTTCATTTGTTCCTTCTCTAAAGTATTACAAACAAATCTTCTTCAAGTAGTATTTCGAAATTTAATCGGATCGTTTCCAAGTGAACTCCTTATTCTATTCGCACGAATATAAATTACGTTTGTCAAGATATCTAAAGGATCCGAGGAAAAAGAAAATCATGCGATTTGTTTTTCTTCTGATAATTGACAGATCGAAACAATTGCAATAATGAATCAGTATCTACAAGAATATCTAATATTGGAATCAAACATGAAGTAAAAATGTTCTTTAAACTGTATCGAAATAAAAGATTAAATTTCGAAGATTCTACGGATTACATAAGTACCATCATAGTTCATAGTTCATTCAAATTCTTTTATTTTTCATTCGTCCCTTCTCCAAAGTATTGCAAGCAAATCTTCCTCAAGTAGTATTTCGAAATTTAATCGGATCGTTTCCAACTAGACTCCTTATTCTATTCGCATGAATATAAATTACGTGTGTCAAGATATCTAAAGGATCCGAGGAAAAAAATTATTCTACTTATTTTTCCTATGACGATTGACAGTTCAAAGAATTATTATACAATGCAACAATATCTACAACGATGTCCTAGAATCAAACAAGAAATGAAAATATTTTTTTAAATTGTATTTTCTTTTTTTATTTGCAAAAAGAAGCTTAGATTTTGCTAAGATATTTAATTCTATTGAAGAAAAATATTTTGCGATCTGTTTGCTTCTACGACGATCGGTAGACTAAATATTCTTAGGATTTGAAGAGTGCAACAGGATACGATCGTGGTCGGCCATTTATAAATAGAGAAATTCGTCATATCCTCCAAAAGATAGGATATGTCTCAGTCTCCGCGTTGTCTCCAAGAAATCTGTGGCTAGTCTTACGAAGCGTGGGTGCATTAAGCGTACTGAACCAGACTGAATCACGTTTACACCACGAACTGGAAATTTTCTTTTACCGGAAACCTTTACACCGCGATATCCTCCTTATTTATTCATACTAAACGTAACCATTGCTGTTTGTTACTGTGATTAGTATATGTTTATACGATTAACTACTATAGCATGAGCTAAAATTGAATTACACTGGTCAATTTTATACGTCAATTGTATGTATTTTTTAAAATAATTTCGTTTGACGTCTGACTTTATTTTTTTACCAAACTTTGAAAAAGATATGTAATTATCTTTGTAACGTTTAAAAGAAAGTAATGAAAACAATTAAGCGTTATCAACGTAATTCTTTTATCAAATTTAATGAAAAACTGAAACACCTGCATAACGTTACATTGCAGGTTAAAAGTTACATTAAATTTACTAATAAGCTGAATGAAAAAAAAAAAAAAGAAGAAAGAAAAGAAAAGATAGCATATTAAAACGAATAAATGTTTTATGCATAAATAACAAAAAATCACAAAATTAATGAATATCGTACCAACAACGATACCGTGTTCAATCGATCCTAACAAATGATATTAACAAGCCGGTTCAAATTGACCGAAGAAAAGAAGGAAAAAAAAGGAGAAAGAAAGAGAAAAAAAATTCCTTAATTTGTACA
The DNA here is from genome assembly GCF_905475345.1 of Vespula vulgaris. Lineage (NCBI taxonomy): Eukaryota > Metazoa > Arthropoda > Insecta > Hymenoptera > Vespidae > Vespula > Vespula vulgaris. The sequence goes on from NC_066589.1 coordinate 1,750,672, forward strand.
AACAACAAAATAATTTTTCGTGTAATTTATAAGAAGAAATAAATCAAATCAACGTTCAATCACGACAATCAAGTAAGTCTTTAACAAGGAAGATATCACGTGTGTTGAAAGCGAACAGGCAAAACGAGTAAGAGAGACGTACAATGAGATCGGAAAGTATCGGCTTCTCCTCGCTCAAGGACGAACGATCGGATCCTTATTTTTAATTTCTACCGAGCGGCATTTCAAGGCATCGAAAAGGGGAAGGGGAGGTGTAAGGGTGGGGTTGGGTTAGGACGAGGGGAGGGTAGGGAGGAGAGGGATTTTACGATCGCTCGCGAAAGCACCTGGGGATTTATACTCGTTTCTTTGATTACCAGCTACTCGCAGAGGGATAATATTTAATCGAGTTGTGCACTTCGGTATAATTAAGACGAATATATAGAACAGGATTGGTTATAGGTACCGGTTAAATCTCTAGAACGTACACGGTTCGCCAATAAACGTAATTGCAGAATTATTCGAGCTACTATCTACCTTCTACCCTGGCCCCTATATCTCAACCCCTACCTTTTAACGAGAATTCCATTAGTGATCGATCGATCGATCGATCGATCGATCGATCGGTCGATCGGTTGTTTGGTTGGTTGGTCGATTGGTCGAGTCAGTCTAAACGAAAACGAAGCTGAAGTTTTACCGTTACGCTGACGCACCATGATCGTCGAAAAAGATCGCTTTGTGACTACTCCGCAGCTTCGTATCCAGTTTCTTAACCACTTTCTCACATGCGTTAACTTCAGATAAATGTCTTTACTTCTGGGTTGCACTCGATCGTTTATATATGTATATATATGTATGTAAGTATGCATACATGTATGTATGTATCAGGTCCTATCGAGAAATGACCACGTTATGAATTATTTGAACATAGAAAAGAGGTCGACACTGTAACATACTCGTTTTCTTCTTTCTCTTTTTTTTCTCTCTTTCGATACGCGTATGCGTGTGTGTGTGTATGTGTGTATATCTTTTTCTCTTTCGTTTATAACGCATTCCAGTTTCACGCTTTAGTTAATTGCAATCAACATAAACGTATATTTAAATCTAATCTGATCTATATGCGTCATATACGTAAGTAAGTACGTAAGCTTGAAAAAAGAAAAAGAAAGAGAAAAGAAAATATCGAAGTAAATGTTGCCACGCATGGATGTACATAATAAACTTGATTTGTCTAACTCACATCAAAATTGATTTAAAAGGTAAAAATACAATTACATTATTCAATCGAGACGTGTTCTTTCTCATTCTCATCATTGATCGTGAAAAAGAAATAGAAAGTTAGGATGAGTCTTTACCTTCGGTGTGAACCGAATGATCGAGATTAAATTAACTCCTTTCATTTGATTCGATTATCTTTATATACCGTTCTAAGTTCATTCTTTGGCGTAATTCATTCTAAAAACATTTATTCAAAATGCTTTCCCTTTCTCAGAATCTTTTTATTTTTATACTATGAAAGCGAATCAATATATTTTTTCTATTTTTTTTTATTTTGTACATCGATCTAATAATTTTCACAAAATACATGTAACGATAAATAAAAAAAATAATCAAATATATGTATATATATATAATTTAAGATCCAATATTAATACTAATCAATTTGCAAGTTAATCTCTTTTAATCCTCTATAATCCAATTTTTTGTCTTGCCTAGTAAAAAGTTACGTAATACGAAACCTATACGTAATATAACTGTATTATACTAAGTATCATTTTTACTTATAATAAATATTAACCTTTCGAGTATAAACTAACAATTAATCTCTTAAGAATAGAGAAAAAAAAATATATATATATAAGTACAAATATAAGTGACTTTAAAATACATGACGTTGCAAAAAAAAAAAAAAAAACACGTATGAAAAATGTTCACACAATAACAACAATGAAAATATGTACAAACGTACGAATTAAAAAGGTGCGCTATTCAACGACGAATAAAATTATTACTAAACCGATATTACAAACGGAACGATAAAACTATGAAAAAAGTGGCGATATCATCGTCAAATTAAAACCGTGATCGATAATTTCAAAAACCGCACGATATAAAAAGAAAGAAAGAAAGAAAGAAAGAAAGAAAGAAAGAAAAAAGAAGAAACGAAAATAGATAATCTAATCGACTTAAGAAAATAGATATACGTGAGAAGAATCTTATCGTATAAAAAGGAATGCGAAGGTGAGGGTAAGGTGAGTGGCAAGTAAGATCGTAAACGAAAATCGATCGTCGTTGTTGTCGGTAGCGATGGATCGATCGATCGATCGATCGAACGATCGAACGAATCGCGAGTAAATATATCCAAGCGTATCTACTGTGTCCAGTAGTATTGGACTACGATGACTAAGCAAACAAGACTCGATGGCTAACTTCTACGGAGATTCGAAACTAGTCGTGTAGCGAACGGCAAGAGAAGCGAGCGATCCAGCTAAAGTAGACTGTTATTTAACGATTTTAGAGAAACGTTCGCGGCATTATACAATCGGCCTAGATCCCGAGTCACGGAGCGTCACGGATCGTGAACCGCTGCCAAGCCAGTCACAGTGATTGCCTTCACCGCTCCTGAGAGAGCAGATATCTACTACTATTCGCTTCTCGTTTCGCTTCTTGCTCAGGACGATCTACGAGAACGTTGACACGCACGCCCGATCTTTACCTTCTTCTAATTTTCTTCGTTCTTTTTTCTTTTTTCTTTTTTTCTTTCTTTTTTTTTTTTTTTAATTTTAGTCAAGAAAACTTATCGGACATCTGAACGAGTTTCTATCGTTATTTCTTTTCCAAAGCTAATTTTCAATATTATGTATTATATATATTAAGATATTTGATCTTAATCTTGAAAAAGTGCATATCGCTAATTTTTAAATATTCCGATATTAATCAGTTAACAAGGAAATAACATCGATCGACGATATGTATCGATCTTCTTTTCTGATTACAAATGAAATGATATAAATAAGGATAGACAGTTTGGGATTGCAATTAATGAATCATAAAGAAAATATATATATATATAGATGTATCTAAAAGGTACGATATTATCTTAATTAGAGTTTTGATTGTCATCTTATCACGAGAGAAATTAGACTCTCATATTAGTCTTCTCTCAATCAACGGATTAACAATTCGGTTTTTGATTCACGACTACGTTATATGAACTATTCTTCTTACGAGGAAAAAAAAACAAAGAAAAACAAAGCAAAACAAAATATTTAAAATAGTCGTAACGTTCCTTTTTCTTTTTCTTTTCCTCTCATTAAATCTTCAAAAACTTATCTATAAACGAGTTAACTTGTACGTCGTGAGAAACTCGACTTCCTTCAAAGATTTTAATGTTCTCTTTCGATGCAAAAGGAGAAAAGATTTATTAGGAGACACGTCGTTACAGATTATTAACTTCTCGACTTTTTCTCAACGCCTTTTTCTTTTCTTTTTTTTTTCTCTCGTCCCACGTATATCGCGTCTAACGGAAACGGCTACGACATACTTGATCTCACGACCGAAATGTAAGACCGGACCGGGCGAAAGAGTCAAGGAGACGGTGAAAAGTATTTGGAAAGTGACACGGCGGGCCACATCCGGCCCTTAAATTCTTCAAAAATGTGACGTGGTATCTCAAGCGACCTAGAAAGATCACGACAGTCGCCGAGATTAGGTGATCCGAGCAAAATTTACATCGATTCCTTACCCATCGTTGTTTCTTTTCGTTTTCGTGTTCTTTTATTTTTCCTATAAAAAAATATATATACATATATTTATATATAGGTGATTTTCAATTTATCTTTAACATATGTTCCTAAGTTTTTCATTACTCTTGCAATAAAATAAAAGTATCGCCTGATAAATAGTTTTTTTATTATATTTATACTTGCGTATATATATATATATCTTCATTTATTTATTTATTATCATTTTATTATAAATGATAATATTATTCAATACTATATATCAATATTGTCGGAATTATCAAATTTTATTATACATAATTTAATTTAATTATAAATAGATATCGAAGATATAAATTATTATTACAGATAATAATAAAACGATAATGCACGTACCTATGTTATTTATTTAAATACTGCGATTAAAGAACGACGAGAGAAAAAAATTTATCATCTGTTATATAATTAATCTGTGATAAAGGAGAAAAGGATAAAAAAAAAAAAAAAGAAAAAAAAAGAAAGAAAGAAAGAAAGAAAGAAAGAGAAAGAAAAAAAAAGAAGAAAGAAAAGAAAATCACTTATATTATTCATGAAAAGGAATTAATAAAGAAAAGAAAAAAAGAACAAGAAGAACAACAAAAAAGATCGTAAATGCGATATTAAGACGTGATTGATTGATTAATTCTTCCTTACGTACGAAAATGCAAAAATAAGCAGAAACTTTCCCCTTCCAATTGCAACGTATTTGGGAAATTCCATAACTAACTGATTATAGCGAGCAGTTCTTCGAAGAACGCGATTCCGTCGAACCACGTCGACGACGAAAACGACGACGAAAACGACGACGACCCATTTACCTGAAATTTCTAGCTTTCCTCTCGCCCCTCGAACTACTCATGTAATCGACAGGAGACAGTTATTATGTAACACTAATGACGGCGAAAACGAGGAGCGGAAAGTGCGGAGCAAATACGTCGACTTTGGCGATAACAACAACGACGACGACGACGACGACGAAAACGTCGACGTCGAAGACGAAGACGAAGACGAAGATGACGAAGACGAAGTCGAAGACGAAGATGACGACGTCGACGTTGACGAAAATGACGAAAACGTCGACGAAGACGAAGAAGACGACGATCGCGTTTTACTTGCACTCGGTAGACCCGGTGACACACTTTACTAGCTCTCTCGACGAAGCTCACACACAGAGCAGGGAAAGTGACAACAGCGTGCAAAGTCTGCACGATCGTAACCAAGTTACGTCGCCGATGATGCGCGCAAACTCTCTAAGGCCACGACAACGACGACGACATTCCGCGAGAACGTAGATGCGCGTTTCACCGAGAGAAAAAACTCATCGAAATGATAGTTACACATGTTTAATGACAACTATAATAAATATATTACTTATTATTATCTCATAAATATTTTATTTCGACGAAGGAAAGAAACGAAATGGATAGATTTATTTCATTTACTTGAGATCTATTTTCTTTTTCTTTTCTTTTCTTTTCTTTTCTAAGACGTCTACTTTGTCGAAATATTTTGATAAAAGTGTATATTCCTCGCGTAACCTTACGACTTTGTTCGTTCGTTTTCTTCTTTCTAGAAAGAGTTGACACTTCATCAGCGACTTTTAAACGATCTTTTTATCTATCTGAAAAGTGTTAAAAGTAATTCGAAGAGATCGATCATTCCTTTACGCATTCTGTTCATATATATGTATATAAATATGTACATATGTAACTACGATGTCGACACTTATGCTTTACGATAGACGAAACATTATCGATGGAATTACAACTCGATGAACGAAACGGCCAACCCAATACTTAACTTAATTTAATAATATTTTGCAAATTATACTTTAAAGGTACGCTTAGGTTTTTCCATATACGACGGAACATACTTTATATACTCGAGGATAATTCTTGAGGATGTCGGACATTTTCCTCGTCGAATAAAATACGTATATACATACATACATAAATACACACACGCATATATATCGTAATATTATTTCTTTTTTTTTTCCTCTTTCTGATTATCTTTGAATGTACTTGAGTGGATGCATGTCAGTGGGTCTCTCGAGCGTTACATCAGCCCAACAAGAAGAGGATTTGCTTCCGCAGACGATTACTTTTCCTTCTGAGAATCGTCTCGCTTTCGAGTCCCCGAATCCGAAAGTCCTGATCGAAACTTTCTGTCTAGACGTTGACGAATTTCACTTTTCCTTTTCAGCTTTATTGCGAATTGTTATAAATCTCTGACAATGAGATAGACGTATAGATAAAAAGAGAGAGAAAGAAAGAGAAAGAATTATTATCAAGATTTTTGTCATATTATCGTCGTTGTCGTCGTCGTCGTCGTCGTCTTTGTCGTCGTTTAATTTTAATTAATTAAAATTAAATGACGACGACGTTAATTGATCCTATCAAAGATCACATCACAAGGAAACATTGACGAACCTCTTGCTTTCGTTACGCGTATCCGAGTACAATTAACGCGAATATACATAACGCCTAGCCACGATGAGTTTCACTTTCCTTCTCGTTGGCTCGCTTCCGTCGGTTATTTTTGTACCTCGCGTACCACGTGAGAGCTCGACGACGGCATAGCGACGTATCGCCATCTTTGCGGAGAAAGTCCAAAAATTCGAGGGCCGAAGATAAACGATGAGAACGGTGCCAGGAAACATCCTTTATCTTGTCCTTAACCCTCTTCGACGAGTACTAAGAATTTGAAACTCTTGCTTCGTAATCGATATAATTTCTATTCGAGAAAGAAAGAAGAAAAAATGAAGAAATCGAATTGACTTAGGAGACGAGTGATTGATCTATCAAAGGAATGATCTTAGTTTATCGAATTGAAATAACAAATATATAATCAATTTTATACGTTTCTGTATCGTGAAATATTAATAATTATAATTATATATACTGTATCGTTATAATATAAAATAGTAGATATATTTAAACTATATAAAACTATATTATGGTAAATTTACATAATATATGTATATATATATATATATATATATATATATATATATAAAACCAAATATATGTTACTGTACATAGATATAAGTAATAGTTACAGTAACATCACGTTACCTTATAGATATTGTCTTCTTTCTTTTTCTTTCCTTTTTATAATCTACAAAAATGAAGACAGTTAAAGTACTTGTACACGAAACTAAAGTCACGAAACACGACATCGACAAAGTCGACCAAGTTGAAGGATCTCACGCTAATAAATACCAAGAAGACAATACCTTTAGAAAGACATATGTATACCTTCCTCAAAAGTCCATAATGACGATACGTTATCGATGATACAAAAGTAGCCGCAACGTGGGATGGTACGAATGAAAGAAACTTCAAATGACGGAAGCGACAGGTGGTCCCAACACCCGCGTAGTAACGAACGCCTCTTTTTGTTATGCGACATGATACTCACGACAAATTTTTCGTGAATAAGTAAACGAAAATCAGTTGATGCCGAGTCACGTTGGGTCAATGTATTCGTATAAAAATCTACTCGTAATTCCATTTCAATGATATTCAATTTATTTTTATTTGTTTCCTTCTTCCTTAATCGTTCTTCCAGCTAAATTTTTATTTCGATATCGATTAAATTCGAAGCTACGAAAATCGAAAGTTATACCCTAGTCTCGATTAAATCTGACAAAATCGATCGAGTTCGAAAACTCGACCTTTTCTTTCTTCGTTTACTTCTAGTTTTCTTCAATATCTCGGAACAAATAGAATACAGATAAAAAAAAAATTTATCGAGAAGGCAAACGCGATCGAGGACGCGTACGAACGTAGGACGTGCAGGTCGCGTCTTTCAAAAACGAAAGTCCAGGCTCTTCGCGTATTCCAAGCTCGTGTCGGACAGCGAGTTTCACCGAACATTCGCTACGTGAGCCATTAGTTAGTGTGGATGTCCCTGCCACGTCCAAAAATCAAAAGAAAGAAAGAAGGAGAGAGAAAGAGAGAAATAGAGAGAGAGAGAGAGAGAGAAAGAGAAAAGAAAGAGAAAGGGAGGAAGACGTTAGTGTACGAACGAATCGTTAGACCGAATCATCGATGGAACCATACCGATAAAATCGATGTCACAGAATCCAAATTGATTTCTCTCCATAATTCAGCGATTTCTTATAAATCTTTAATACAATGTATACGATAAAGATCTTTATTTGTAATTTTAATCGTCTGTAACGTAACCTAACTTCAAACTATATATCCACTCATATATCTTATTTAATTTCTTTCTTTTTTCTCTCTCTCTCTTTTGGTCACAAAATTAATAGTTAATTTTTTTTTTCGAATATATGTTATGCTAATTTTGAATATAATTATGTATAATTATCTGTAAGTACCTATAAGTTATAGAACATAAGTTCCACATTACATAATATTACTTTCAAATATAAAATAAAAGTGATTTATGAAGGGTTTAATACACTTTTTTTCAATCTTTTTTCTCTCACACGAGTTATATCATTTTATTTCATTTAAAACATAACCATGCCGATGAATCTAACCTTATCTCTAATAATTCCCGACGACATTTGAATAAAACTAGTAATAACGCCTAAAAGAAAATAAATACCAGGTGGATTAAACCTACGGCGTACGCGAAACATCGAAGGAAAGATTTCTAAAACATTTCTCGTTGATCTTTCTTCCAACCCTTTTATACTTCATCTATACGCCATTTATACGAACGAACGAACGAACGAACGAACGAACGAACGAACGAAGAAAAATATCTCTTTTCTATGCCGTTGCCGACGCGTTTTATCGCAAAATCGAAAAAAAAATGAAAAAATAGAAATGAAGAGAAGAAAAAGGAAAGTAAAGAAAAAAGAAAAGAAAGGGAAAAAAAATGAATTCGCGCTATCAAAACGAAAGAAAACTCGTTCTGATCGACGCCCACTCGGTAAATCTTAAGACGAGATTACGATGAAGGAAGAAACAGAGGGGGTGAGAAGGGAGAAGAAGGAAAGGCGAGGACAGCCATGAACGGCGCATTAGAAGAGGCTAGAATCCCTTAGAAAGCGGTACTACTCGTGGTAGAGAGACCGTACTACATCGAGAGACATATGTACGTACGTACGTACGTACGTACGTATATACTTATACATATATACACGTATACAAGTATATATGCTCTCGTCGTCGCTAATGTGTACGCGCGATCGTCGACGCTTAGACGAGCCCGAGCACAACCTCCCGATGGTCGCGGAGCGTGGAGTCGAGCGCTTGAAAAAGTGAAACTCGGCTCGCTGCGCGTGTAACCTAGAAACAACGAAGCGGTGCTCAACTCTGCGGGCACCCGTACGACCTCTCGACAACGAGAATCCATAAGCTTTTTATCAGAGAAATCGAGGAAGAACGATCGTTATACTTATTCGTTCCGTTCACGATGCAGGCGAAAAATGGAAATGACGGTGTAGATCCGAAATATATCAAAGAATGCCGGTAAACCGAGAGACTCGATCAAAATCTAACTCTACACGATTAATAACGACAACTTCACGTTGAAAATCTTCGATTTCTTCTACTCCTAGCACGTGATAAGTGATAAGTATTTAATTATATCCGGGATGAAATTATATCTTAAGATTTACTCGGTCTAGCTTCGATTAAATGGAGAATAAAAGAGAGAGAAAAAGAAATGAAATATATACATTCGTTTCTTCCGGGCGCAACAACGTCTTACAAATTTCTTTCTTGAGAACCACTTTCTAAGTTCGGTTGAGCTAAACGAGCATAATGCTCGAGGTACGTACCTCGAAGTACGTAGCTCAGGATAGGCACACGAACAGGACAGGATAGAGTACTTCTAGTCAGTGAAAGTAGCGAGTAGCACGGAGCTTGGTCGGCTTCGGCCGACTGCAGCGCCAAGGATCAAGGCCGGCCGCTTAGACTTAGACTTATGTTAGACTTAGACGACGACTACGGAACGCACGATAATAAGACAGCTCGCATTTTCTACACGATATCCTACTTTGCTACCATTCGATCGTGAGATCGCGAGATCGAAAACTTCGTGAGCTTCGATCTTCCTGAAAGTGATCTATAGACTTCATCTTAACACGATTACTGACGTCTGAAAGACGTCTCTCCTTACGTCATTCGAGATAAAAGATATTTTTAATTATCGAATCGAAAAAAAAGAAATAAGAGAAAAAAAGAAAAACTCGCCGATTTACGACAATCCTAATCATTTTATCACTGTTTTTCTTCTCTCGTTATCGGGATCACCGTTACTATGGTATTAAATGTATGTATCTATAAAGAGAAAGAATGATAGAAGAGATATCGATCTTTTTTATATATATTTAATACTCTCTCTATCCTTCTCTCTCTCTCTCTCTCTCTCTCTCTCTCTCTCTCGTATTCGATAGTTCGATGACAAAGTTTCCGACGATACGCGACTGTCTCAAGTTTCTCGATGCCAATACCGACTTCGAAATGATTAATGACGCCTGATTATGCAATTATTTGCTCTGGCCAACCAGTACGATCGTTATCATCAATCGATTTTACTTTTTAGAAACGTAACTCTCAGGAGAAGTATATATTAAAAAAGAAATAAAAAGTAAGAAAGAAAAAATACGAAGCACGATCTAATAAATTGTTCGACTTTTATTACATACGACAGACTTTTCGATTTTTAATAATTTTCTTTCAAAATCTTCTCTCTCTTCACGTTCTCTAAAATGACATCGAATCGAACGATTCATGTCGCAACTTTGTAAACCTCTTTGAATCAAACATAGTAAGTTGCAAAGAAGCAACTTTGAATATGTACGATAAAACGTTTTTCTAATTACTGGTCTTAAATAGCAAATGGATACAAAGTCGAAAGTAAACATAGAATATCTTATACAAGTGTCCGACTGTTTACCGTGATTACAAAATCAATTAACCCTCCATAACGCCATATAATTTCGATGTCATATGCTCGTATATCTTATTTAATCTTTTGACCATAAGATTATACGTTATTTCATATCATCAGAAATGCTAAATATAAATATAAATATATATATATATATTTATTTATTTATTTAATATGCTATAACTGTATTATAAATTTCAAATAACATCATTCTCTTCTAGAGACCAAATTAAAATCGTGAATTACAAATTAGAAAATTTAGATACAGAAGAGATAAAAAGATTCAATGGCGAAATATATTAGATAGATAAAACGATCGTAAAGATCGATACCTCTGCGACTCTTTTTGCCTAGTAATAAAAAGCAAGAAAAGAAGAAGAAAAAGAAAACCGAAAAGAAAAAAGAAATTTAAAAAAATTAAATAACGAAAAAAGAAAAAAAAGGAGAAAGAAAGAGAGAGAGAAAAAAATCAAACGTCTATCTCCGGTCGCCCTCGCGGCACACACCCATAGACGCCCACGTACCCACATCTCGAGAGATCTTGCGCATGTGTCAAAACGTGCTGCGTGAATAAACGCAGACAAATGCGTTCTCGTCCGGCGTGAGAATTTAGCGCACAATCGTACACGCACCACACCTCATTTTCCTACGCATTTTCCTTTTCCTCTCGAACAACGAAAGCTCGTTATACACACAGCATACACACACATATATATGTAATATATTGTATGTGTACGTCTATATAAGTAAATAGGTAAATATATGTATAACATATATAGCTCATTGAACAAACGCAGTCTTACGGATGCGATGCATACGCAGTATAATTATTATAATATTTCTTATTGCTATACGAAGTCATCTGGTCAGTTACATCGTATGCAAAAATTCGTAAGATTCTATCTAGAATTATGTAAAAAAAAAAAATAAATAACCTTCTCTATCAATGTTGTCCTATATACATGCTTTTATTCTTATATCTATATGTATATGTATGTAGGTAACTTACTCGGAAATATTCGAAAAAGAGATAAAGAAAATTGCAAATTTCTAAATATAATAAGGTCTATTATTTTACTACTTCCTTAATATATATACGTATTCATGAAAATATTGAACCTTTCAAATTTGAAATTATGATAGAAAATATAGATTTCGTCAAGTTCTTAAATGAAATATTCAAAACAAAAAAGTCGTTTAAAAAAGATCGTTCGAAAAAGTTCATTCCAGATTAACGATTCTTTTATGAAATCGGAAGGTCTTGAAAAAAGTATTCGAAAAATTTGCCTAGAATTAAAAAATGAACTATTCATATATTTGTATACTATTTATCTGCAGAAATGATTTTTAGAAAACTATTCTCGTCTAAAAGAATTGAGAAATAATTTAATCGATACATTTAATTCGATCTGTTGCAACATATAATCTAATGATACGATAAAATCTCCATCAATGATGAGAAACCAATCGAAAGTTTGGCGAACTCTCGTAATCGAACACTCGGAAGCTCTATTCCTTCGGACGTTTCCCGCGTCAAGTCCGAAGCAACATCAAGACCGCGTAATATCTTACGCAACGGAATTTCCTCCATGACACGCGAGTAGAGCTCGCTTGCTCGCGTGAGTTTACGTTCGAAACGGTAACGTTGCTCTCGGCGCGGCCCAAAGGTCACGATCAAGCGCGCTTTTTCTCTCGATGGAGTCACCAAGGTCAACATCTGTCGCAGCCTCACTTCAAGAAGACATCGACTCCTTAATACACAATTTATTGACCTTTCGACAATTTCAAATTTCAATGAGCAAGAAAATTGTCCTTGAAAAAAGTTTGTTACGTGGTCCTTTGTAAAGAAAAATCCTACAAGTACTAAACGTCGAATCGACGAATCGAAATACTTAGAAAAATTTAGCGATAAAAGATCCAATGTTGTACGAACTGTTGGCTAACGTTTGGCTCGAGGGTTAACGAACAGTGGAGAACGGAAAGCGAAGAAAGATATTCGAAACGAGTCGTATTCGCATGCGTGTACATTACAAAGTAAGAAGGTTAGGTTAGATTCGACAGCTGTTTCGCGGAACCCTGACCTTACATCTCCTTCGTACGACCTACGCGAAATTCAATTCAATTCTTTAAATAAGAGTAAGAGAGAAAGAGAGCAAATCAATTGTTGAAGGAGCTTACATATTACGTATATAAATAATTTTATCGAGATTTTCACCGTATTTTTATAGTAAATATATATCTATCAATACTGAATAACAAAGAGAACGTCGACATATATTTTATAATTATAATACGATCATTTGAATAGTTCAGAGAAAAGGAAAATGTTCTCGTCGTATTATCAATGGGGTTATTCCAATGCAAATTAAATAACACATATAATGACAAACTCGTAAGAAGTTTTATATTTATTACGGTGCACATGTTTATATTCGTATGCGATAGGAAGAAAAAAAAAATTGCGTGTACGAATACGAAGTAATAATGTACGGACCATTTGCAGATTATATTTAACTGTATAAAAATTATTTACAAGACATTATGTCATTAAAGTTATAACGTACAAGCAGGTGCTTCGAAATTGTAATCGTCGAAACAGCTGCGAATGAATTCGACGTATATACGTCGATCCAAGAAAATTTTGCGATAATTTCATTGATAATAAATAGAATGAATACATGTACGATCATCTTCATTAAATCTTCCTGATTAATGAAGAACGTGCATTTAAGATAAAGTTCGTAATGAAAATTATTAATGATGATTAATCATGATTAATAACGAAAGTAAATACAAGACAATAATATAAATCGCGATAAAGTTATGAAGTTATATCGTGATAACGTTGCACTATCGAACGAGCAAAGTACCAATAAAAATATGAATCAACAGGTGCTTCTCTCTCTTTCTCTCTTTCTTTCTCTCTTTTTTTTTCCTCGCTCTTTCATTCAGAAAAACACGGAATAAATAGAAAAGGAAACATTTTTTTAGCGGGAATTCACGAAGAGATAAATATATTTATGTGAAACGATTTTTTGAAATAGAACGAATTATCGACATTAATCACACGACATTCACGGTTGATCTGATTGATATATGTATGTACGATCTTTTTTAAGACGTAATATATGTTTTTTACTCCGTTTGAGTCGGATATTAATTTTTCTTTTTTTCTTTTTTGCAAAAACTGGCCTGCCAACACAATTTTTAAGATTACGATCTCTTTAGATTAATATCGTTCGTTGTTAACAGTTTCAATAATATTTCTCACAAGTAAACGAATTAAATAGTACTTTAATATCTTCGTGTTTTTATAAACATATAAAAAAAATATTTGTCGAATAAACTAGAATATATAGCCTATTAATAATTGCGTTACATGATTAAAATAAATCCCATGTAATGTTATACGTCCTATTATAATCGTTTATAATCGATTATCCAAAGATCCATAAAATAAGATTAGTATAAATTAATTAATCGCCTTTATAAAGCACTTTCCTTTGTCCATGTCGAAAGTTCATCGAGTTAATATTGGTTTATCTTCGCAATTAGAAAAAGTATAGGTATCGATAAAACGCTTAAATTTGCAACGTTCGAAACAACTCGCAAAACAGACTTTGTCGCAATGAAACCTTATTATAAATTGAAAAATTAAAATATTTACTTACATAAATCTTCGTAGATTCTTGCAGGAGTCCATCGGCTTCAGGGCTTCAGATGTAAAATGATGCTTAATAATAATACGATAATTCTAATATCATGATATACGATACATGATATGCGATTTTATTAACTCGGCCATAAAAGAAAATATAAATAAATCGATTGATTTTCATTTGCCGTATCTGTAATAACGTTAATTACGGCTAAAAATAAAGTAAGAACAAACACTGCTTCTAAAGGTCGCCTTATAGATAGCTATAAATAACTGGTTGGAACTGATTAACTAAGAATAAAATTCACGAAACTTAAAATAAAATAAATTACGCAGAGAAAATTTCTTGTTAAATATATCTAAAAAGAAAAAAAAAAGAAAAAGAAAACGACACAATTAATTTTAACAAACAAAAAGTCAACGAATTCGATTCAACGGAGAAGAAGTGATATTATGAAAAATTCAATATTTTCCAAACGTAGTCGTCTTCATATCGATCACCAGAATCTCACTATGGGGAAATTGCTATGTAGAGAAACCTAATACGTATATACACACATATATGTAGAATTACTATGAAAAATTAAAAATAAATGTACAAAATATTAATTAGCAGCACACAGTAAACTTTATAACTTCCACTGCAAAATGTACTTATATATATATATATATATATATATACGCTTTGTTATAATTAAATTATGATAAAATATTTAATTAATTACGATCAAATTAAATATATGAAAACGTAGTAAAACGACGAGGAGCTAAACGATAATGTTATCCGTAGGAAGTATCGTACAGGAATGAACAGGAATCGTTCGTGACTTTGAGCAAAGGTGAACCTTCGATCGCTTTGTTTAGGTTTTTGTATAATGACGACAAAATTTCTTGGAAGTTCGAACAAAACTGTTTTGTTTACATTAATAAATATTACTTACTACTATTATCCCTCTATATTAACCTTGAAGCTTTTCAAAAGAAACAGACTTACCTGGATTTATTATATATAACGCTACGAATGAAAAAAAGCTGTTACCATTGTACTCGATCTTTGGTTTTGCCGTTTCTTAGAATACGTGCGACGAAAGCTGTAAAATATTAAATAAATATTACATTGTTAGAAATATAGAATTAAATTATAATAATATTAAATTATATTATGGTGTATATATATATATATATACATACATATACATATATATATTTGTATGTATAATGTATACATGGTGTATTAATGTGTATATGATATATGTGCTTATGTATATAACGCGTACATTATATACTACATGTATAAGCCTGTATAAATGATTATATTATGTTTTCGTGTATGTATTACATACATATATATATATATGAAATTCAAATATGATATAAAACTCAATCAACCATAATTAATTACTCATGAATTATTAACTCTAGCATCATTAAAACGCAAAAAGAAGAGTAAATGTGTATTAATACCATAAAAATAAGTCAGAATTATACGAGGAACGATATTACGTAATACTCTTCGGTGTTAATGATAATTTTACTTTCTCAAATGTTTTTCATTTTCTTAAATATTTTTTAAACGCGATATTTTTTTCCGACTTACAAACATAATCCCTCGAAAATAATTTATTTCTTTATCAATTAGTATATTTGAGAATGATATACGTTAAGAAAATTATGCTAAATTACCTGTTATTACGACGTTTGACGTAAATCCTTTTGATTGGTAATATTTCCCGATCAAATATAACTTCTTCACTACCTGATAAAGTACCTAAACAAAAAAATATTTTATTTTAATTTCCTTCTATCTGCAATGGTCGCTTCTACGTAATTAGATTTTCTAAATATCAAATGGAAGTTTCAATTTTTTATATTTAAAATAACTTATAATATATGTGATATAAAGGAGACGTTATATGCATATATATAAAATTAAACAATAAATTGGAAATAATCGATCCACGTAATTCGGATAAATTTTAAAAGGAAAAATGTACAAAGAAATATAGACATTACTTAATAATTAAATTCGTTCAATTAAATATCGTTCATTTGTCTAGTTTTATAATCCTTGATTAAATTAAAATTAAAGAATCGTATCCTTCGACATGGAATTTTAAAAATATTTTTTCAAAGTAATTTCTGCAACATAATTATACGTTATTCCAAAACATATATATATATATATATTCAAGATATAATAATACAATATACTTAATTTCCACAAAGAAAAATCGCAAATATTACTTCAAAGAGTATCTAATTAATTTCATAAAAAAAAAACAAAAAAAAAAGCCAAGAAAAAACTTCGACAAGAAAGATATGCGTCTAAACGTCATCGTTGCTTTGTTTTTCTCCGTTTTATTTTTTTTCCCGCTACTATAAACGATCTCAGTCGTTATCGTAGGTCGGCGACGCGCAAAAATAGCCGTCTGAAAAACGAATGCTTTTAAAAAGAACGAGTCGGAAAACGAAAAGGAAGAGAGGTGTGGGTGGTCCTAACATTACACATTACCGCGCAAAAACGTTCCTTTTACTCATCATCCTACATCTTTTCGCATAGAACTACACTCATGACGTAATGTCAAACGGTTATCTCGCGATAACAAATAAAACGAAGAGGAAAAACAAATAAAAAAGAGAAGAAAATAAATAACTAAATAAATAAATAAATAAATAAATAAATAAATAAAGCATCATTTTTGCGAAATCTCTCATTAGAACGACAAGTTGGAAACACAGATTCCGATGTCTTCAAATAAGAAAGGAAATAGGAATGCTGTTCGATCGAATTGATCAACGTCGACGGTGAATTTTTTTCCACCTGACAAAACCTTAAAAAGAGAAAATAAACTAATTTGAGCACTCGGAAAGAAAAAAAAAGAAAAAAGAGGAAAAGAGAGAGAGAGAGAGAGATCTACATGAACGTTCGAAGCAGGTAGAATAGAAACGAAATGTTAAATTCGACCCATATTCGATGAACGATCAAAACGTGCAAATAATTTTTGTACCTTACTATCGATTCCCTTAGTTCGTTACAATTTTCATGTTCATAGATCGTAGTAAATAAATAAGTAAATAAATGATAGATGGACGTAACGCGAAAAACAATTTGCAAATGGAAAAATGATAATACGAAATAATGAATACAAAGGAGTAACATAAGTATAGCGGATAAAGACACAATGGGAAACGAAGAAAACAAAGAAAGACCGCGGAAGAAGCATCATCACGTAATCAAGATGTGCGTAAGCACATATCTAACCAGTCAACGACAGCATGGGTAGCGTGCGGGAGCGCGTGCATTCTCTGTCTTTCTTTTTCTCTCTCTCTCTCTCTCTCTCTCTCTCTCTCTCTCTCTCTCTCTATCTCTCTCTCTATCTCTCACACGCTCGATTCTTCATGGCGCGTGTAAAACACGTTCGGGTCGAGGCAGTGTCGTCTCTTTTTCCGCGTAAACGACAACGTTCTACGTCCGATGCACCAACAACCAAACAAGCAAGCAAGCAAGCAACAACCAAACTGATCAACCAACTACGACACAACTGCTCGAGAAGAGCACATGCACGAAAACGTGACTTTCAAAGGCAAAACGTTGCCGATGACGTCGTTTCAAACGACGAGGAGAAAGAAGAGAAGGAAGAGATTCTGTGCTTTGAAACGATTTTTACGAATAATATAGAGAACGAGTTAGAATGTCGTTAGAAAAGAAATTAGATAAGAGAAATGATCGAAGCAGAGAAGAAGCAAACGTCTAATCTCTCCTTGTTTTTGTGATATTCTCTCTAATCTTTCTATAAAAATATAAAATAAATATCAATATAAAAATAAATGGAAGCTATTCGATTAGAACGTATATCTACGAATTACGATCGTTATATGTATCTATCTGTGTCTATATCTATATAGGTACGAATGTAGTCCATATATATATAAAACATTTCTATATCTACCGATTCACATAAACGTATTTATATAGATCTATACATGCATACCTATACACAAATAGAAAAAACAATACACGAAGCAAATAATGAATATATTTTAGTGCACATGCCAATACACACGCACGTATCTATATACATTTATACATATATATATATAATATATATGTGTATATATATATATATACCCTGAAGTATTTATTTACGTGCGAACGGTTTGGCTCACATCCATCGTCGACGATAGAAGCGCGAAAAACAGGCAGACAGCTGCGCTATCGTCTCTATTAGAAGACACCCTCTCATTTCATTCCCACGAAAGACGATCGCAGAAGGCAACCGCGATTTTTCTATAGTAAAACGAAGGGACCGGTGGTTTCTTTGATCCTTTGACTTCCGCGGACCTAACTATGACGACCTATGTAGTATGTTGTTCGTGATTTAGGCCCGGAGCTAAACGCGAGGCCATCGACCCTCTTCTTTTTTTCTTTTTTCTTTCTTTTTCTTCTTCTTTTTTTCTTCTTTTACTTCTATTTCTTTTCTACCTGTTTCGAGGTTTTACTTTGTTAGCCGCTCGCAAGCTGTTTTCTTAGAACAAAGAAACGATCTTCTAACGATCATCGATATATAATCATTTACACATTCGTATTTTTCTACATAGATATGTTTATTGTCTTAAGTAATTAAAACGAAACGAAGGAACATAACAAAGGCTGAAAATTAAGATTGCTTTGTAAACCATGCTTCAATATACTTTCGTTAATTAAACCAATGAATATTATATTATAGCGGAAAACAAAGAATTTAATGACACTGATAAATCCAGACACTTTCTGTAAAATCGTTAATTAAAAAATATAATATTGCTATATTAAAATTATTAAAATTTGTCAAGAGAGAAAGACAGCCAGACGAACGGACAGAGAGACAGAGAGAGAAAGAAAGAGAGAAAGAGAGAGAGAGAGACAGAGAGAGAGAGGGAGATCGACTAAATTTCAATTTATTAAAGTAAACTAAATATCCTTTTTAATTTTCCTCTTTAACCGAGTCCAGAATTCACAAACACGAACAGAAAAATACGAGTACGAACGATACGAACGAAAAATGAGAATTAAACGTAAAAGACAAACTACTTAAAAAAAAAATATATATATATATATATAAAGAACAAACAAACGGACGAAAAAAGAGAAAGAAAAGAAAAGAAAAGAAAAGGAAAAAAAGTGAAAATGACGAAGGTATCGATTTTCGGTGACATGGTATAAGAACAATTTAAAACGATAGGTGGACGCACAAAGTCGACGCATATGGCTGAGGTCGTTGACCTGCAAGAACATACAGCAAGGTAGGCAAACAAGCGAGGACAGAGAGAGACTCCTCTCCTCCGACCCCTGCAGCCCAGCCCGAAAGAAGAAGCGTTTCCTCATTGGTTCTCACCTGCACCAAATTCCTAGCTGGCCAACCTCGGTCATTGACCCTTCTTAGAAGAGCACGCGGAAGACCGCGATCGTTGCGCTCGTGCGTCTAAAGACCCACCTCATAGCAATGTCCATTGCCATCGTTCTCTTCTTTCCAGGTAGTTCTCAAAATCGATCCCTCCAAGATCGCTATAAGCCCTTCGCCAAAAAGAAAAAACGAAGAAAAGGAAAGAGAGAAAGAGATAGAGAGAAAGATGAAAAAGAAACGAAAGTTCAAATTCCAAGTAATCCGACGAGGGACCCTGAAAAATAAGAATAAAACTCACCAAGATGTCTAACTTAACGTGTCTGTTATTATTTAGTCTTCCTCAAGTTTCTTCTCCGTGATAAATTAACAATTATCGTCTTAACGATTAATCATGAGTCTATAGAAAATGCTCGTTACCAACATCCAAAAGATTGTCCACCCAATAATCGTAAATTGCTCGTCCGTATTTTATTACGTGCTTTTTTCTCTCTCTTTCTCTCTCTCTCTTTTAATTATTACTTATTAGTTCGTGGCATTAATCTCGGGTTGGAAGGAGAAATTTTGTGTTTTTTGAATCACTTTGTGATTTTGAAAAGAAAAGAAGAAGAAGACTAAGATATTAAAAAATTATAAAAGAGAGAGAGAAGGAGAAAAAATAAAACCGAAAGAAGAAAAAAAAGAGAGAAAATAAAAGGATAACAGTCGACTGGACAAGTATACAGAAACACGTGCCGAAATTTTCTAGTCGGTTTAGTCGATAAAATAAGTATCATCGATGATGATAGAAAAAGAAAATAAATTATCGCTCGCGTTGGTAGTTAATAATAAAATCGTCGGGGAATCGTATAGTCCTTGAATCGGCCGTTCAGCGACGATTCGTCCGGGTCTGCACGTGGAGCGATACCGGCTTTCAGAGGTCACGGGTAACGACTCGACCCGAGAGAGCAGAGCTCGTCTTCCCTATCGTTTGCTCTATCTGTGCAACGAGTTTCTCGACACGACACACAATATTAGAGATCTCTATTTAAACCTCTTCTAAATAATAATTCTATTAAACTATTTTCATTTCGATAGCATCCAACGAATAAATAATATCTAATAGTTTGGACTAAACGCGAATACGTGCTTTGCATATTTCTTAAATCAATTACGGAGTCAAGGAAATACCATTGGGAATCAATTCGAGCGCTTAACGTTAATCGATGGTATCATTAAAATGTCCTCACGACGTATACTGTACGTACTCGATGATAATTGATAGATAGTAAACGACCGTTATCGTATCGTTAAATCGTATGTACATATTATCACGTTAAAAGTGAAATGATCGAGCCATTAAATTTTCTCCGGATAACAATCGTATTTTTCTTTTTTAATTCCGTCAGAAGAATGTCAAATCTATTCTCGTATTTATCATTCGTCCGGATGTTTTTTTCTCTTTTGATAGAAAAACAACAAACGCTCGATAAACACTTTTGTTAATTAACGAAATGATTAGTCTCGCCTATTATCTTGGCACATTAAATATCGAAAAATTCCGTGAATCTATTTTCGGTTGAGACGATTAAGAACCGGTCGTCGAGGCGTTATCGATTATGCGATCTCTCAAAAAAAGCGATTAAAAGCAAACGATGAGAACCGATGATTGAATAAATGAGTAAAAGAGAGAGAGAGAGAGAGAGAGAGAGAGAAAAGAAAGCATGATCATCGTACGCGCCGGATAAGTCGTGGAAATTCTCGAGGAAAATTATCAGGAATCCCCGGATGAATCGTACTTGCTGATGTCACGCAAACATACTATTGTTGCATAATTAGTTACAATGGACCTCGGCGAAGGTCGCGGACGAGTTACGCTCTAAGGAAATCCCACGAGTTTGAGAAAGTAGCTACGAATTTGTTACGTGTAGTCACGATAATCGTAAATTTAGCTTTGAAATTTTGTTAATTTTTGTATTAAACGTAACGATGACTTTCGCACAGTTCTACAAGTTTTTAATCTAACTCTAACATTTCGTATCATTCTATTTTCTCTTTTCTTTTTATCTTTATCTCTTTCTTTCTTTCTTTTTTTTTCTTTTCAAGGAAAGTCGACTCAAATTGGATTTACGGTTCATTTCCCCGGTGTAAGATTTATTAAGACGAAAGATTGACGATATTAGCGAAATTCGATTAAAAAATGTAAGATCGTCGCTTTCTCTTTTTTCCCGTCAAAAACCGTAAGCAAACGTTATCAACTAGATATACCGTGTTTATCTATAATTGTTAAAATAATTCTAACGAATGATATTTTAAATGTCTCAGATAAATAAATATCATTAAGAGATATTTAAAATAGAAGAAGAGATAAGATTAGAAATCGTGGTATATAGTGGAGATACCAAAGACATTAAGAGAAAATAAATGACTCTTCTTCGGTAGTAATGGTAATAGTACGAAAAAGGTTGCTGAGAGACGAAGAAAAACGATCAAATACGAGATGAGGGGTTACACCTTTTGAGTGCCGGCCATTCCTACGAGAGGAAAGTTGTTTTCGCCAAAAAAGAATCTCAGAGGAGAAGAATCTGAGAATCCGATGTAATTTACGTAATCAGCCCATTGCCGGCTAGATACCGGTAATACCGGCATCGAACACGGTGAGAAGAATAATACCGAATACGAGAATCGAAATGCCACATCCTGAGCTAACGTGCATGCGTACAACCAGCCACGGGAAATCGGTAAACCGGTCGTACACGAATGAACCTAGGTATCTATAATACTGGCTCTGTCCTATTTTAATTAATGCGCATAAGAAATTATTATAGTTATTGCATATAGTAGAAGATACGAAAATGTAAGGGCATCGATGTAAGAGATATTTGATTTATAAGTATTTACATACTTATATCTATATATTTTTTAAAAAGATAATTCCATGGGAAAGACAATTTCAATTTTCTTTTTTTTTTCCTTTGATAAGTTTGATAAAATACTTTGTGTCGATTAATTATAATAAAATATATGTAAATACGCGTTACTTAGGTATCTATTGATAAATATTAACAAGAACATTAGTTTTCTTTTCGACTTATTGCATGCTTAAATTTATGATGATATTTGTGCAGTCGTACGATCATTATTTCTTAATGATAGAAAATCATGATGTTCGATTATAATCAATCGTTGAATGTTAATTGAAAAGCCAATAAATTTTTGGTAAATAAGTGTAATTTAAAGGAAATATAAATATCGCAGTTGTGCAATTGCTGTTGATTCAACGAAACGCTTTGCTTACTTACTCGGTATCCAAAACAGCCTTGACCTATAAACAGAAAGTCATTGCTAACAATATCATTGAAGTTTTGGTACTCGGTTTTCTTCAAAAGTATGGCTAAACTATTCTGGAAAATTCAAGATAGTACGAAAATGAACAAACAATCGATCTACAAATCTTCTGAAATTTAACCGATGAGTATCAATAATAGCATACTTTAGTTAATTTTACATCGATAGAAGAAGGTTCACTTTCTATTTAGCTATCTTACAGTATTCTATTCGTACAAAGAAAAATATGATTGTGCGATAGCAACTTTTACACGCACACGTAATAGACAATTTTTCAGCTATTCTGAAAAGTATGATACTCATTTCGTATTTCACTGTTAATAACTATCATATATGATAAAAAAATAAATTGAAAATAACGTATTGCTCGTCCATATCAAAGTTCTATAGTTTGATTCGCAACTTTCCTATATTTCGGGATAAATCTTCAAGTACACTAGCATGAATATTTTTGATGTACGAAGATATTGTTTCTCCTCTTTTTCTTTATATATAAATATATATATATATGTATTATACATTATATATATATATTATATATATTATATATATATAACAAGATAAAATTGTTGGAAATGTAACCTTCTCCTACCAGCTTAAAATAACTATTATGCTATTATTGACTATACCGGTATATACCTATATACAAAGAGGAAATTTCAAAATTAGAAGATAAGGCTAACTTTAGCTACGTTCGAGAGACCATAGAGCGACTCGTTTCAACAACTAACCTTTAATAAACGACAAGATTATTCGCGACATTCGTGATTTTTCTGTCGCGAGCCGACCGCAATCGAAAGTCGATTTGATACGATTTGAAATCTTAATACATTGTATTAAATCGTTCAATGATTTCCATTTTCGTTAAGATTTGAAAATAGTTTGAATTATTCAAAAGTCTCGAGTGTTTCACTAATAATCTAAAACGGGCATTAAAGAAGGCTTAGCTAAATACGCTTCTCTAAGAAGTCGAAAGTAGGTCTCGTCATCGTCATCGTCATCGTCGTCGTCGTCGTCGTCGTCGTCGTCGTCGTCGTCGTCGACGTTATGGTCGTTGTCGTCAACGTCGTGTTCGTTGGGCTGAGAAAGCATCGAAGGACGAGGAAACGGGTGCTTCCTTGATTTCGTGAATCTAATAAATTTCAATATGATTTTGGCCTGCCGACTTGGCACGTGTCCCGTTATTGAGAATCACTGGGCCGACGAGGCTTCCTAAACAATGCTCGACTCACTTTCACTTCGTCCCCACTGTTCCTACACGACTACCACGGCCGTCGACGTCTTCGTCACTATCATCGTCGTCGTCGTCGTCGTCGTCGTCGTCGTCGTCGTCGTCGTCGTCGTCATCGTCGTCGTAGTTAACGGCGACATTCTCATCACCATTCTGATTAAATGTGAATTGTAACAAACATTGAATAACAATTAACTCACATTATATCTCTCGGAGCACATATTTCTACTATTTCTCTCTCCATCGAAAAGATATAATCTTATCCACACATATAATTTCGTTAATCATCTAATCGTACGTTATTGAAGATGAGTGTGAAAGAAAATTACATACTTTTACGAGGTCCGTCGTGAATAGACGATCACATTAAGAGACAGAGGGAAGTCATTCTAACCTGTTTAATTAAACTCGATCAAAGTTTTGCAAGCAATGAACAATAACTTAATATCAATATCATTAACCCTAATAAATATTCATAAATCGTTGAGTACAATAGAGACTGCGCGGATGGTAATGATTTAATATTACAAATGTAGTTCTTTTATTGTCTCTTATTATTTTCCTTCTCTCCTCCTTCTTGTTTCTTATTTATTTCTTTTTTCTTCTTTTCTTTTTTAAACTTCCCTTCGATCGTCTGGTTCATAAAACGACATGATCGTTCTTCGATCGACCTATATTTCGCAAGAGAAGGAAACTAAAGCAAACGAGGGGAAATGGTGGTGGGAAGAGAGGTAGAGGAAGAGAAAGAAGAAGAAGAAGAAGAAGAAGAAGAAGAAGAAAAGAATTTGCATGAATTCTCATAGGAGTTCGATACAATGCGATTATAGAAATATCTGGAACCATTTCGTAAGTCGAACGGCGGATCCACAGCTCATTGTTGTTGCGCACGAACCTTCGTCGGGCGTCGATTGGTGCACGGCTTGAATCGAGCCTGGGAAGATTGCAAAAACGGAATTCTTATATTCGTACAACAATGGGACGGATGACCGTCGAATCCGCTCTAGATTTCAGAAACAATTCTATCCATGTCTCACAGATACTACGTACACATCGTCGTTACATAGTAATTATGACAATTACTTTTTTCCACAGATAGTTATGTCTTCTTGGTGATTATCGTTAATATTAATTATATTTATAATCGACGTAATTATATATTATCATGACACACGAATATTCCTTTTCTAAAAAGCTAAACAAATTTCAAAGAAAGTAGAAAAGAAAAAAAAAATCTATAGAAACCCCGAAAAAAGAAATTGAACTTTTTCGTGAAATCTCCGAATATGTTTATTCTCACGTTATCTATCTGTCTATCTCACTTTTTAACCCTATCTTTATTACAATTATTACTGTAGTAACATATCTTTATTATCATCTATCTTATCTCACGTTTCTCTATAACATATCTTTATTTAAATAATTAATCAAACCAAACGCTAACGATACGACAGAGATTCCAAAATTTCGGATCTTTTTCGTTTGTATGTTAAGAAGAAACTTGGAAGACGTTTTGTTTCATTATTTCACATATGTTTTAGCGTATCTCTATCGCAACAATTATCCTCAAAAGAATTAATTATATCTTCCTTTACATTTTCCTTGTCAATAAAACTTACTTCTCTTCAAAAGAAAACAACAAAGTATATATATATATCTATACATCATTGTAAATCTTTTCCTCGATCTTTAACCCTTCTTTTTTCCTTCGTTCGGTCTACCACAATATCGAAGGTGTTTTGTCCCGTTTACTGTGGCAGAATGGTGTCAGTTACATAAGGTCTCCTGCCGTGCCCAGAAGTATCGAGGATTGGTAGAGAAAGAGAAAGAGAAAGAGAGAGAAAGAAAGAGACTTTGCTTACAGCTTGACGACCGGATAAGAAGAAGCAGAAGCAGAAAAAGCAGAGAAGAAGACGAAGACGAAGACGAAGACGAAGAAGAAGAAAAAGAAAAAGGAAAAAAAAGGAAAAAGAAGGATCAGTGTTGGTATCTCTCGGTGTGGGTTCGAGAAAGGAAAGAAAAGAAAAAAGAAAGGACCCGTGAAGAAGGAACGGTAGAGGGGAGGAAGAAACCTCGTGCTGAAGAAGCTGGAGGGAAAGACATGAATGTGATTCGAGAAAGAAGGTGAAAGATAAAAAGAGACAGACGAACAGAGAAAGAAACGAAAAGAAACGGAACGAAACGAAACGAATGAGATGGAAGAAGTAAAAAAAAGAAAAAGAAAAAGAAAAGAAGAAAAGACAGAGATAGACACAAACAGACAGACAGAGACAGAGACAGAGACAGAGACAGACAGACAGACAGACAGAGAGAGAAAGAGAAAGAGAAAGAGAAAGATCGCGTCTACCTATACGAGAGGCTCGAATAGAAGTAAGGAAGGGAAAGAGGTAGGGCCAACGAACACGGAGATAGGACGAAAATTGACCAATGACGAGACGGTACCGCCATGGTTCTTTTTACGAAGCACGGTAAGGGGAGCGAGGAGGTGAGAAAAGTGAAAGTTCGCGCTAAGCCGGCAAAGCTAATATCTCCCTACCTTCCGCCTATCCCTTCCACAATTATCGTCCTATCCCTTTCTCTCTTTCTTTTTCTTTCTCTTTCTTATTCTCCTCTCATCCCCTCTGCTTCCTCCTACCACTCCCCCTTCACTCTTCGACTCCTTTATTCCTCATCTTGACGGAGAGTTCCGTACGGCATCAAACTTTTTTTTCCTTCCACATCGCTATCTCCTCGATTATTTCTTTTATTCCTTCTTTTCTTTTTTCTTTTTTCTTTTTCCTTCTTCTTCTTCTTCTTCTTCTTTCTTTTTTCTTCTAATCGACTCGTAAATTTTCGTATCTTTTTCGAGAAAATTTCTAAGATACGAATGGACATGCGACATAAAGCGAAGTGTTTTCGTAGAATTTCACTTCTCACTCGTTCGTTATCTCTTCCTTCCTTTCTCTTTTTTCTTTACTTTTCTTTTTTTACGGTCTTCTCTTTCAGCTCGCACTTCGTGGATTGAAAAAGAAAAATAAAAAAAAAAAGAAGGAAGGAAAGAATGAAAAGAGAAAGAAAATGAAAAAAAGGAAGGAAAAAGAAGAAGAGGAGAGAAGGAACATAGAATTTCCGCGATTAATATCCCCGGGATAGATGCACGGTATATCGGCCGTCAAGGCGATACGTGTAAACTATTTGTTCCTATCTAAAGCAACTCGTCGAAGTTTATTGGTGGGGTTGCTTAGGTGAAGCGAGCGAACGAGCAAGGAAGCAAGCAAGCAAGCAAGCAAGCAAGCAAGCGAGCAAGCAAGCAAGCAAGCAAGCAAGCAGGCAGGCGGCCAGGCACTCCGGCGCCCTCGATTTCACTTTCATTACGAGGCCAGAGAGCGCTTCGCTTTACGCTCATTCACTCTCGTTCGTATGTACTTATGTGTATATACATGTATATATATGTATATATATATATGTGTATGTATGTATGTGTGTGTTGGTACGCGTCGTATGTTGCACGTAAGCACATACGTGAGTACCGGCCAATACGAGAGGAACGTATGTATGTATGTATATACAACCTACCTATCCGATCTTTTTTTTTTTTATCTAACTATCTCTCTCTCTCTCTCTCTCTCTCTCTCTCTCTCTCTCTCTCTCTCTCTCTCTATTCGTCTATCTATCTATTCATCTATCTTTCTCTCCCTTGTTTGATTTTTATTTATCCTAGGCACCTCGTTATCGACCGTAAAAATAGAAACGAGCGAGCGTGTCTTCTCGAGAGCGCGATGACGCGATCGTCGATCCTTTCGAAGGAGAGTCCTCCTCCTCCTCATCCTCCTCCTCCTTCTCCTCCTCCTCCTGCTTCTTCTCTTCCTCCTCCTTTCCTTACTTCGCTTGTCAGACTATAATACTATCTACGATAATCGAGCGTGGGACGAAGTATTTACAGTTCCGAAGGCAAAGCAATTTTCGCTATTTCTCTTGACTACGATCGATTTCTCATTTAAATCCTTCCCGAATCTATACACTTTACTCAGAAATAAATTCCATTAGCAGAACTTTGAAGATACAGAAAGAAAATTCAAAGATTTACATTTCCGTGTTAAATGTTAAATGGATTTAGAATCGGTATTACGGATTCTCTTATATTAGATTAACGGAAATTGTTAGATGTATTTTATTGTTTGTACGAGATTACAGTTGAAGTATCTATATCTATCTCGTTAGAAGAGTTTTTCTAATATCGTATTGAAAAAGATAACGGCCGACATCCTTGAGAATCTTTAGATAACGCGAAATAATCCCTTTACGTTGAGTAATCTAAACATTAGCACTGACGCAGCTAAGCAGATAGATATATAGATATAATAGAATTTTCATCGTGACGTTCGAAGAGAATTCAGATAATTAATTTGTATTTTCTACTGTATAAACTTAACAATTTTATGGATAATCGAGTTATTCCGATCGATTATCGTAAATAAACACCATCGAATATACCTAATACTTTGAGTATGAACTCTCGCTGAGGTAAAATATTCGAAAGTATTTCCTGTTAATTCATATCAATGATACCTAAGCTTTCATCTTCCGGTAAAATGAAATTACGAAAAGACGAGGTCGAACTCGGTAATGCACGAAGTTGTTCTCCAGGAAAGACGGTGCAATTAATATCTCGGAATGAAGTGCTTTAACCTCGCGAAAGGAGCGCGTTCTTTGTAATAACGGCAGTCAGGTATATATATCGCGATTATTGCAGATTGCAAAAGAGGCCGCGCGCGAACGCTTAGCGCGATCCGCAAATTACTTTACGCGAGACGTCATTAAAAGATAATTAAGAAGATTACACGTCCTCGTAAAATAACGTTCGAGTTCGTTTGAACGCGAAAGAGAAAGAGAAAGAGAAAGAGAAAGAAAGAGAGAGAGAGAAAGAGAGAGAGAGAGAGAGTTAGAAAAACGGTCTCTCTCTCTTTTTTTTAGCAATATAAAAAAAAACACACACACACAGATAGATTTTTTCCGATATAATATAAAACTTCCGACAATATATTCTATCGACGTTCTTTCGAGTTGAAATCGACTCGAACGACGACGTTACATTAACACGGCTTTTTTTCATGCCTTTCTCATATCCTTTCGTAGAAATATACAAATAAACTTTATAAACTAACTTATAGAAGAAACACTTAAGCAATGACTTAATCTGACCTTAATTACCATCGTCCTTACACGGATACGTGTTCTTTCCATCGATATAAGCACAAAGCATTTTAACGAAGAGAAGATTTAACGAAGTAATGCATATATATATATTTTTTTTTTTTTTGAAAATTGCGGAAATGCCTTAACGCGTACGAGTTAAGATAAATCGAATGGAAAAGTAGATACACGATAAAATATTATGAAACGTTAAAATTTGTTATCTCGACGACAATTAACATTTATTTCGATTCGTTGAACGAAGATAAAATATGAAAACGCGAACGGAATAAGGATAAATTTGTTTTAACGAATAAGAAAAAAGGTAATTAATTAACCTTAAAGATTATTCGACAAAAAATGAAACAGAAAAAAAAAAAGGAAAAAATAAACAGAACGATGCACTAATTTTGTGTAATCATTTCTTTTTTCTTTTTAATTTTTTAATAGGGATATCTACCGATTAAACAATCGCGTCGTTCGTGAACGCGATCCGGTCGTTTTTCATGTTCGATAGACGGAAGAAAAGATAACACGATTTATCAAAGATGCCGCGCAAATTTGAAGCGCCAACGTTCGAACGACCAGGAAACGGCAATTAATCGAAAGTAATCTCGAGAGGCCTCGAGTACGCCGCGAAACGGCGGAACGATTTACGAGACGATCTAGCTCGCGGGGTGAACGAATAGCGTGGATAAATCGATTGCGTAAGAATCAGAGAGTATAGTCCACAACGCGTAATTCGCCATCGAGATTGCATCCTGCAAACTTGAGAATCACGATCCTCCTTTAATGTTATCGCACTGGAATATCACTAACATTAGTCATTAATACGTTGAATTCCGTAAGGGTCATCCATGGTTCCACAATTTTGCAGGTATTATTTCAATCGTTTCGAACATTTCTTTTGTGACATTTAAAAGACTAGATTTCATAGAATTTAAAGCCACGTATAAAAGTAAATAGTCCAGAGAATAAATTCCTTTGTATTTTTGATATATAAATGTAGTCGTAACATGTATTAAAACAGATAAATTCTTCGATTCGTGCAAACTCATACGATTTTGTTAATATATTCGAAATTATTATAAATATATTGATTAATTTTGTTTTTCAGAGATTTTTCGTCTTTGAAAAATTAAAGAATAAGGAGAAAACAATCTTATTACGATGTTTAAGTATCAGATAAAAATCGAAATGTTTGATACATTTAGATTTACATTCACTATTCTAAACGACAATGAACTGACTTGATGAATTTATATGAAAGATAAAATTACTTCCGACTAAGAATCCATAAATAATTTTAATTCGATCCAATTTTCATTTTTAAGATGGTAGTATTATCAAAAATGGAAAAAATTCTTAATAAATCGCCGATTCGATTTTATGACTCTGATAGATTTGGAGAAATTCATCTAAAAATAAAGGTCTATCGAACGTCGATCGAGATGACACAAATGAAAAAAAAATAAAAAGAAAAATAAAGAAATAAAAAAAAATAAAAAGAAACGAACGTTTACTCCTCCTCTTGACTCGTAGAATGGTCAAAAAGTTCCATCCGCTTAACACATAATTATTTATACGAAGACAAGACGTTTTATCTTAAAGAAATTCTAGAAGCTCCCATCTCAAGATAGAGAAACTGTTAATACGAAGACATTATTGACCGATGACGAATCAACTCATCATTTTCTATTCATTTTCTAGTCATCATTTACTTATCGGCTAACAACAAGTTCATTCGTCTTTAACGAAATTCACAAATTTAAGTCATACTTCAAAACTATAAGAATTTTGAAGTGTGAAAAGGCTTTTTGTATTGAATATTTTGTAAAAAATAATCTAGCTAGATATTTCTTTCTCCATAATTTGTTCGGTCAACAATATATTAATGGAAATTATATTGAATCTATTAATTATATATTAATAAACAGTATGAATATTTTTTGATAGACCTAATAGTTATTTAATCTTAACAAAAAACTTCTCTCCTCTCTCTCTCTCTCTTTCTCTTTTTCTATCTATCTATCTATCTATCTATTTATTTATCTGTCTTTCTTTTCATAAAATAACGCGTTGAATAAAATATGAAAATTGTATTAAAAGTCCATATTGATTCGATATGAAAACAATGTAATTGATATCTAAGAGATAAGATTCGTTCATAGTTGACCCTTAGCGGTTTGTGTTATATCAAATAGTTATCATTATCTGTAATCGAATATTCCTTCGCTCGAATGCAAATGAACATAGATTTCTATAATATATAGGTATGTGTAAATCAATATCAACAACGTGGCTTCGCTTTATACCGGTTGCTGTACCGATAAAACGCATCGAGCGTGAAAGGAGGTTGAATAAGATTTTTCTCAGCTTCGAGGTAAACGCGAACAGGTGCCTCGTACTTACTTCGATCGACATCCTCGCTGACACGTTTTCCTCGAAGCAATTAGAGCATGATCACAGGAAGAAAAAGATAGAGTAAATCGAAAAAAAATTTCCAATTCGAAATTTCGTTACGGTCAGTCACGTGAGTACGACAACGATTAGGGGACATAATTTAACAACCAAAAACGTATTATACGAATTAACTTAACTCGAAATTTATATTCTTTTAAAAAAAAGAATGCCGTTTAAAATCTAACGTCAACGAAACTCTATACTATTAGAGAAACTACTAGAGAATTTCTTTTCATATATATATATATTTTTTTTTAATTTTTTATATATCTACCCATATAAAAAGAACACATCAAAGTGTCCTCTTGACGATTTCGAGAGAATATTTACTAACGGCAAAAAAAGCGACGATACTCGACGGATAATCATCGAGTCCAAATACGTTTAATACTCCTGTCAGTTAACAGACTTACAATATTTTCGACGGAGTCCTATCGACGAAAAGAGGATCGTGAATAAAACGACCTACGAGATTTAAAACATTTTAGAAATGTTTTAAAAAAGTTTGGATAAGTATCTTTAAACAACATAACAGATAGTATAACATAGTAAATATAATAGATACAATAAATAAATATATTTATACCTCTAATGCATATAGATAAATAAACAGGTATTTACTTACATACGTAAAGTATAAATATCTGTATACACACACACATATATATATATGTATAATAGATAATACATAGAACATATATTATACGTGCTATACAATAATTATGTAATAAAAGATACGTTGAGAGAAAAAGAGACAGAGAGAGAGAGAGAAACAGTAAATAATATAATATATATATATACGACGTATAGTGTAAGAATATAATAACAGCATGCCAACATAATAGTATCGAAATGGATAACAAAAAGACAAAGTAACTGTGCGAGTGAGAGCGTTCGTCTCCAGAAAGACCGACATAATCGGTGAAAGTAACGTAAGTTGACTACCTTGGCCTTTGGTTACGAATGCTTAGGATAAAGTCAGTCAACAGCGAACGAGAGCGCTTATTCCATAACGGGGTATGTAAGATGGCTATTGGTAATGGAAGACTGTCTTCATCATTCGTCCCTTTCGTTTCTTTTCTTCTTTAAGAATTCGATGAAGAAAGAAAAGAGTATTACAAAAAAAAAAAAATAAAAAATAAAAAATAAATGTATACTTGCGTATTGAATGTTCACACATTACGATTTGCCTCCTGGCTATGCAAAATACTTCCCATCACTAAAACGAAGGCCAAGGTCGTCTGAAAGACAAGGACACGTCAGAGAAAGCTTCGAATTTACCGAAGCTTTCTATTTCTATCTTTATCTCCCTCTTTCTCTTACTCTCACTATTAACGAATCTAAAATATATTTTGTGTAAATATTTTTTTCTTAATAGAACAAATATCCTTTAGATCCAATACGAATTTAACAAATACTTTTAGCTCGGGTCTTAATAAATATAATAAACGCATATATACATACATACATACATGGCGTTTATTTCTTATTTTGAAATAATTTATGAATTATTATTATCATAATAACTTCGTCTGGTTAAAAAGTAAATTTGAAATTTACTTCTATTATGATATTATACAAGAGAATACCAGACGAT
Source organism: Vespula vulgaris (assembly GCF_905475345.1). Lineage (NCBI taxonomy): Eukaryota > Metazoa > Arthropoda > Insecta > Hymenoptera > Vespidae > Vespula > Vespula vulgaris. Next base: position 1,784,117 of record NC_066589.1, read on the forward strand.
TAAATATTAACACGTGTTAATACCACGGAGGTGACCATAGCGACAAACCATACCTTGACGCTTAATTTTGCAGACTTTATTTAAAACATTTTGATCATTCTTCGTGCGATAATCGAAAGATTAAAACTATTCTTAATAAAAGCAAATACCAATGGAATGAACTATTCCTATATCTCTCTCCATCGAACATAATCGTTATGAAAGCGCTCTTAAATAAATACATACATATCTACATACATTTATGGAGCGATTTAATGAAAACATTATACGAGTACTATAACAAATGTACAAAAAAAAAATCGTAAATCTAGCGATATAAAACTTTTGAATCGATTTCAAACCAAAACGAATTTCCTCTTACTTCCGGATGGAATTTTCTCGTACTCTCGAATACAAACGTTTACTTGAGCATGTTGGAGGATGCAAGAACGGTGCAAGACATCCGCAAGTACGAACGGAACGACGAGTCGCGCTCCGTAATACCGTGACCTTGACTCTGACTAGCCGAGCAGCCAGCTGCTCGGCCAGGAATAAGCTCGATGCTCGGTTACCATGTTGCGCCGCTAATATTAGCGTGCACAGCCGCGTGCACTAAGAACGACCCAGTGACGAACGCGTTCCCGGTGCATCCAATGTAACTCTTACCATTTCTCACGAACACTTTCATCGATCTGTCGCGAATTCGAGAAAGACGAGACAAGGTAAACGTTACCGAACTTTCGTTCGCGAGAGGACATATTGGTTCAACGATCTGAACAGTATTAAACTGAATCATTAGCATTTTTTTTTTAATCTTACATATCGCGTATCGTACCTAACGAGATATCGTTAGTTATGTCATTTATGACATAATTAAAATATGCAATCGAATTTCGATGAATTTCTAGAACCTAAATGAAATCTTCTATAGTAAATCTTTGCAGTTACGTTTTATTCGATACTCGTCGATTATCATTTATCTCGTGAAATTGTTTTATATGCATGGAAACATTATAGAATGGTATATAGGTATATATAGTTCTAACAATTCTTTTTCGATATATGTATATATTATTGTATTGTAAAGATGACGTAATCATTTCGATTCATATTGTCTAGATCAGATCTCATAGATTATCGTGCTCTTGGTTTCTTTGATGCTTGTCAATTATTATTTCTCTCGTCAATCATATCTATAAATTTAGAGACGTAGAATACTGTAGTATACACGGTATTAACAATTCTATCTCATAGATAAATAATCGCAATTTACAAAGGACGTATCTAATTTCTACATTCGCATTACTTAAATGAAATCTTAGACTTATCGTTTAGCATGCTTCTGTTTTTTACGCTACACGTCGATTATTATTTTCTCTTTAATTATTCTATAACTTTAAATACAACAAAAACAATTTTATACTTCAACAATAACACATCGCTCTGATAAAAACGTAATTAAGATATATTCATATATATTATACATTAATTATAGCTTTCTTTGATACGACGATTCCCCGTATCAATTCCCCTTCCGATATTCCTAAATTATAAAAGATTCTTGCTGGAGTAAACGAACAAGTGAATTTCATCATCGTGAATCTTTGAGGATGCTACTGATGAAATTATCCAAGTATTCCGACCAGCAACAACGTGTGTATATATATATACATACATATACATATACATATACATATACATACATATATATATGGATGACGTCATCGATCAAAATACTCGCGATTATTTATGCTTGTATGTATTAAAATGATGAGTAAAAGAAATTGTGACATCTGGAAGAGGAAGGGAGAGGGAGGCAGAGCAAGAGAAAGACAAGGATAGAAAGAGAAAGAGAGAGGGAGAGGGTGGCAGAGAGAAAAGGAAAGAGAAAGATAGACAAGGAGAGAGGGAGAAAGAGAGAAAGAGAGAGAGAGAGAAAGAGAGGAATTATTGACAAGAAGGGCGTCATACAAAATGGAAAATAACAATAACAAGAGTAGACCCCCTGCGACTCGTATCTCTTCTCTATTGCAACACTCCCCAAGAAATGGCCTGACCTGACGCACTTAAGAGTTATCGATACGATATCTTTCTCTCTTTTCAACTTACACGATATATTTCTCTTCCTCTTCTCATACGTATTCTTCTTCTCCTTCTTCTTCTTCTGCTTCGTTTTCCTCTTTTAACTTTGTCGTCAATAAGTTAACATCGATAATTCTCGTCAATGGTACGCATTTCTAAAGCGTACAATTTTATAAACAAATCTTCCCCTTGTAACCTTCATCTCTCCTTCGCTCGCCCTTTATCATCTTTTCTTAAGTAAATAAAATCGCAAATTTTGTTTCTCTCGTAATATTCTTAATTCGTTCTTTTCTTTTTTAAATGGTTTCGAAATGAATTATTTATAAAATCGCACGTTTATAAATTTGATTATAAAAAGGATTCGATGATTTAACGAGATCTATCTGTTTATCGTACCTACTTATTTGTTAAAATACGAATACGATGATACGAATCGCGTGTATTTGCAGGACTGTTTCAAAGTGGAACGCTTGTTCGGCATCAAATATCGACATTTTGAATGTCGAAATACGAAAGCATTGAAGAATGTATTACGTGGATCGATTAAAACGGTAACTCTTAAAAGTTCTTCGTTGAAAAATAATCTCCAAGATGAAATAAGTTTAAATCGCATCTCTCGTTGAAACGAAATATCTTTTCAACTCTTTATACGTAAGTACTTAAATATAATCTATTCGACACGTAGATTAACATACATTCTTTTATAAATATAATTCCTATAAATATAACAATTTCATGGGACTCACCGTGTTATCATTCTGACGAAGCAATCATTCGTAGCACAGGGTGTTTTAGAACTCGTGGACATAACTTCTTTGCTTTTACATTCAGCACATTAAAATAAGAAAAATAAGTTGATATAAACGTGTGTTCGATGCGATCTTGTCCCTAATGTACAGCCGAATTTCTGTCTTCTAATAATTCTTTCGATATCCGACGAGTTCTTCATTAAGATGATTAATTTCCGAAAAAATGGATCAGTCTGGAGGACTAATCAATAAACCACTATAATCACTGAACTTAAATCCGATAGATTTTTATTTGAGACTTTATCGGAGATTCTAAAGCAGTTAGAATTTATAAAGTTTTACTAGATAAATTTAAGATACTACCATGCCAACTAACTCTGACGATATCGGACGACTGAATGAGTCAGAATCTCAATGATAAGACCTCTAGAAGGTTATATTCGAGCTGAAGGTGATCTCTTCGAGTAGTTTTTCTAAAAACAGGTAAACAATTGATACAATACAAACGCGATTGTATCTCGAGAACAAAGTCATATAGGTCAATGTATGTATAAATTTATTTATTTTCTTATTGTAATGTTATTGAATCCTGTAGTAAAGTTATGTCCACACGTTTTGAAAAATGTGTGTGTGTGCTGTCTGTGTGTATATATAATATAGTAAAACAATATAATTAGAAGATGTAATCGCTCGACTGGTAGACTTTAACCGCGAGAATGATTGCATTGAGCAAAGGGTATATAGAAGATGATACACTTTCGTACGAATATATACGAGTGTCAAAAATATTCCATAGTATTGTTTCCCTTAATTATCTTCGAGCATGAAAAGTCAATGTCAAAAGAAGTGATCTCTTTCCATTAGAAATTCGCGTCAATCGATTATTTAAATACCTTTGAAATCTAATTATGATACCTAATATTCTATCAAATGGAAAAATAAATGCAGGCATCAGATGATTGTTATAAAATTAATACAAATGATTTTAATGACTAAAGATAAAATAAATATAAAATAATTATAAATGTCTCCTCTTGATAGATACCTAAAGAGTTGTTTAAATAAAGAATTCTATCGACAACTTGACGTTACTATCAACCGTATCATATTCTTTTTCCACGTCTACGGTAAGTTATATATCCTCACATCGTGCCTTGAACTCAACGTGTCTATCAATACGACCCGACGACCGGATGTTAAAGGTCAAGCAAATCAAGCTTTCGGGTACATCGACGAACAGCAGAAAAATTGTCGAAGGCAAAGAAAATCTGTTCTTTCTAAAACTGGTTCTGGAAAGTTTTTAATTAACTATCTAAAAAAATATACTTTGTCATTTATCAAAATAAATGTTTATTTGAGTATTTATTTATTAACTGTTTATTAATTTTTTGTTTAAGTTAGAAAGGCTAATCTAACCAAAATTTCATTAATGTTTCTAATGAGTGGTTTATCTGACCGATTGTTTAAAATCTATCACTGATTTTTACAAATTTATTGAAATAAAATTCTGGAAGAGAAATCAAACGAAGCTCTCGAATTATTTTGAAGGCATTAACAAACACGACAATTAAACATACTGATCTAAGAAATGAGTGTTTAATGAAAAAAGAAAAACTATAAGATTATGAATATATCGTAATAATGTACAAAAGATTCGAAAATATACAACAAACATTGCAAAACGATATAAAAGAAATTTTAGCAAATAAATCCAAAGACAATTGAAATCATTTCAAAGTATTTAACTAAATACTAATATATACTGCTAAATATTAGATAGTAAATCAAACAAAAGAATAAACGAATAAATTAAAAAATAATACAGTTTCTAACTATAAAGCCTAGAAATAAATAGATAAAGGAGACTCGACGGAATAAAAGATACGATTAGAAAATTATTGCAACAATAAAAATAAATACACTGTAAATCAAATCAACTTTAACGTATGCCATATAAAAATAATAATTAAGTTCTTATCGATATATTCATACATTTTTTTTTCTACACCCATTATTATCAAGCATTCGTATAAATTAAAAAAAGAATACATAATTAAGATTAGAAATCAATGAAACCATAAATCGTAAAATCGAAAAAAAATCTAATTAAAACAACGCTCGAAATATAAATCAAATATAAAAGCAGACTAATTATCAAAGGAGACTAATTATCATCGGTGCCAAAATAAAAGAAATAAATAAATTGATTCTGAAAAGATTTAAAAAGTGTTAAAAGGAAAAACAAATACGATCGAGTATCGTTTTTATCGACGTAATAATACATAAAAAAAAAAAGAAAAAAGAAAAGAAAATTCGCAAAATAGAAATATTGAAAAGAATATTTGTAAGAATAAGAACAAACAAAAATCATGGACCGATCAAAGTAAATTATGGTTTTGAAGTCTTTCAGGTAAGAATCTCTGTTTACCATTGTTCGCGCTTACATTTTTAAAACTCATGGTACTACGTGCTACGTGCGCGAGGACACGTGTCGTTTATAAGTACCGGATTCGAGAAGGTTCATGAAGGTTTCGACATTAAAATACTGGAAATCGGATGCTTCTCTTGTAAATATAGGCAAAGAAGGAAAGAAAGAGAGAAAAAGAGAAAGAGAAAGAGAGAGAGAGAAAAGCGTTCATTTCGACCTCGTCTTCCTCCTGCGTACCTAGTCGATGTTTAGAAACGTTCGATTGATTCAAAAGATTAGCAACCGGTCGTCATTCGATCGACTCACGTATATTCCATGCTACGGGAAAACGCATTACGAGAATTACGTCATGGTCGTTGCACCAACCTGCTATTATATCTGCTAACTATATTATATTATATATTTTATATATATATATATATATATATATATAATACAGTTTAAGAAAATGTTTTCCTCAAGATTTTTGCAGCTCTTGAAAATAAAAGCAGATTACTACTACGAAACCGATTCTCTTCCATGAAATTGAACGACTCTGTACGAAAAGAAGAGTTAAAGTAAGTACCTGTAGCACTTCTCGCGAGATTTTACGAGCCATAGAGAAGATAAAAATAAATCGAAACTTAGACGAGTAGGTTGCTTTCGTGTCTCCTTTACGAGACTGCACAAAGTATTCACGTGCTAAAGATATTTAGTATCGCTTTAAAGTCGTTTCCTTTGTCTTCCATTTTTCTTCCAACGATACACAAATCGTATCGACCTACTCGACTTATGTCAATGTTTCATTCTAACCTAACGTATTTTAGTAGGCTAGGATTGCATAATAAAAGTCCAGTCATTCTCGAAACTCGTAAAAGTACATCAAGTTTTATTCCGAATCGCTTTTACGTTTATTTATGAATAAAACAAACCCAACAATATATACTGTAAAAACCTTTGCAATCGATCGATCGAAAAGTATTCGGTTTCAAACTTACATTTCAGTTCTATTCTATGCACAGATAATTCGCAAATTACCTACTATTATTACTATACCATACTATTATCATTTCTGCTAATTCATAGGAAAATATAGATGGATAGATAGATAGAGAAATAGAGAGATAGCTTTTCTTTATTTTCGACCTTGAAAAGAGTTTAGCAAATTGACTTACATGATCTGAATATTATAAATTGCAATATCTCAAATATGTTTGAATTGATCAAATTCGATTATATCTTCTCCCGCTTTTTCTACTTGATACTTTGTAAAAGAAAATAGTGACAATATTAAAAAGCTTATCCAACGATATACTTAACAAATGTTGCTATAAATAGTTTACAGTCGATCGATAGCAAAATTTTTACAACTACTATGTTGTAATTCTCGTTTACATTCTGATAACTTATAAAAATGATTATTATCATTATATCGTACTGTCATTATTTCTAATAATTCAGAAATAAATATTGACATTATTGATATTAAAAAACTTATTTAATGATTTAAGATTTAACGAACTTTTAGAATCAACTTTTTAGACTTGACAAATACTGTGAATATACTTTATAATCAATCATAAGATATCTGAACTCAAACTGCTATATACCAGTTTAAATAATTTACAAATTATTATTATTATTATTACTATTATTATTATTATATTCCATACTGTAATCATTCCTGTTTATTCAGAAAAAGAAACATTAACGATATTAAAAGCCTATCTAAGAATAAATAGATCTAAGTAATTCTATAAATGCTTCACGATTGATCAATCGCAAAATATTTAATCTCAAATTGCTCTGCTTCAATGATCTTCTATACGTTTAGATAATTTATTAGTTGTTGTTGTTGTTGTTGTTGTTATTATTATTATTATTATTATTATTATTATTATTATTATTCCATATTTTAATCATATCTGCTAATTGAGAAGAAAATATTAACAATATTAAAAAGCTTATCTACACCGATCCTTATATCTTTGAACTTGTTCAGATTTATATACATAAATACGTACGTACGTACATATATTTAAAAAAAAAAAAAAAAGGGAGAAAAAATGAAAAAAAAAGGAAGAATTATTTTGTTATCATTTACATTTAATTCCTCTTATCCGAGGAAATTTTCAATATTCACGAGACCACGTATTCCGTCTATCATCTTTAACTTTAATGTTCGATGAGACGTTTGATACGAAGTTTGCTATGATGTTTAGTTCAGTAGCTAGGGAGTTAGAGAGTGTGGTTGCAGTTTACACTCTCTATGCACCACTACTCTCGACTTTAACCGCTCACCTTCACCTCGTCTCTTACTCAACGATCACCGACGGAGAATCGGGTCTCCTCTCTCTCTCTCTTTCACACACATACTCTCCCTCCCTCCCTCTCTCTCTCTCTCTCTCTCTCTTTCTCTGTCTCTCTGTCTTTCTCTATCTGTCTGTCTTTCTCTTTCTCTTTCTCTCATTTACTCCCGTTGCGTAATCACAGTGCGGCATACGATCATTATCGAGTCGAATCGTCACTCGAGTGGAATAAGTGCGTGTGCGTACGAGCAAAAGACATTATCGAAGCATTAACGTTCGTAGCTGGGTCGCCACGTAAAGTGCCAAGTTTCCGAAAGGTAATCGAAACTGGTGCCACGCTTCTTTGTTTGATTCCACAGAGTATACTCATACATATAATATATACATATATATGTATATTTATCTATGCGTATATATACGTGTCTATATTTGTACTTGCATACATCGAGAGAGAGAGAGAGAGAGAGAGAGAGAGAGAGAGAGAGAGAGAGAGAGAGAGAGAAATCATCATTTTCGTGATTTCTTTTCTACACAAGGTTAATATGTTTTTCTATGTTTGTATGATTATGTTCTCATTGATACATTCGTGATTTATATTTTTAAATATTTTGAGAAAAATTACTAAAAGCATTTGAAAAAGTTCGCCACTTTTTATTCTTTTTTTTTTTTATATATATATATATTTTTCTTTCTTCTTTCTTTTTTATTTTTCGTTGCAATTATTTTTCAGATATGTTTTACTTTAAGAATGAGACGTATAGCTGTATTTAAAGAAAAAGAATTTTCAGATGGTCGTCGTTAATATTATTACATGATAATTATTAAATAGATGTTGGAAATATATTATAATAAATAATGGGAAATAATGGAAAGAATTATTTCTATGAAAAATTTCATGGGAAACTAAACTCTCGAATATTTTCGATCATTGGATTACATTAATGTGTAGTAACTTTGCAAAAGCATGCATTTGAGTGGCAAGCTATTCTAATGGAGGATCGTTCTAAATTTACAAATAGCATTACGAATAATTCTAAAATTACAAATAGCATTTTTAATCGTACGATTTATCGACCATTTAAATTCATAATATCTAGTATCACATTCCTTTGTACACATTTTTGTGTTCCCATAGATGTTATTATATTTTCAAATGATATCTTTCATAAATACATTAATTACGTTATAGAATATGATTAAACGCATAAGAAAATACACGCAAAAAGAGAAATTCGAAAAAATGAAAGGGATAACCAGACATACGTTGTTACTGCTTCTCACTGTATATATTTATTACATAATAACTAGAAGCGAGTCAGCGAAAGAGGAACTTCCGTTTCCCTTGAAACAAAGACACAACGAGTATTTTCTCCAAACCCATGAATATTATTACTATAACGTGTTATAAGATTAAAAAAAAAAAAAAGAAAGAAAGAAAGAAAGAAAGAAAGAAAGAAAGACAGAAAAGAGAGAAAAAAGAAAAAGGAACTAAATATAAGAAAATATTACGTCAAATTTAATTTTCGCTTTCCTGTATATTCACAAACGTGTTTTTAAATATCCATTGGATGAAAACGAAATCTACGAAGGAACACGTAGATAGATGCCAACTACCAAGAACCTGGCCTTGTCATTTTTTTTTCTTTTTTCAATCTCACGTCGACTCGTTAAAATCTCGAGTTTCTCTCGCGATAAACACGTTACTTTCTATTTTTTAAAAAGATCATTTAAATGTACGATATAGAATTAATTCGTTAGATACGTGAATTAAAAGTCCCTATTAATTTCCACTTTGATCTTTAAATTAACATTGTCACCCCATAAATGAAGCTCAAAATGACGATTTTAATATCTTATCGAATCTTGCGTGGTACCATTGACCTTAACGACCCTCCAAACCTGATAAAGCTAGCGATATCTAAACAAAGAAGTTCGAATATGTTCGCATTATGTTTGAATTACGTATTTTTACACATTACGTATGCATGTACTTAGATACTTATCTCAAAGATTCTCTTGTTTTCTATTTCTTATTATGATCTCGCTATCTGTAAAATTTTATTACAATCAGAAAGTAAGTTAACGTTTTAACTTATAATATTTTTATGAATATTTTAGAAATTTATAAAAAGATATTATACGTAGATATCAACAAGCCGAAAATTTACTTAACAACGTCGCAAAATATACTTACAATACATTGCGATAGATTTATTTCAAGAATTAAGTACTTTTTATATTATTAACTCTTTGCAATACAAGGTCATTGCTGACGTGATAACACTAATTTCTTTTTTCTTTTAAAACTTTGAAGTCACCTCTAAGACACGTGTTATTTCATTCATTTGATAAAACAGATTAACGAAAAACGATGTTATTTAAAAATCGTTTTCCACGTATATGTGTATGTACTCATGTGTAAAATAAAAAAAAATTGAATCAAAATTGAATAAATTAGAAAAATAACTACATCGCAAAGGATTAAATATTAAATACGTTTTAATTCTCTATTTAAGGGTCGATAAATCGCTATAGAAAAATCAAAGTCACTTAATTCGAACCAATCGAGGGAAAAATCAAGCGCGATTCGTTGGTCATTAAAAAGAGATTCTAAAAATAATTGTTGGAAAATTTTCGAACGATAACCGTGTCAATTAGGATAACTGAGGCTATCTAAAATATTTCTACCCATGGAAATTGATCTCTCAATCATTCTATACGAACAACGCAATTACTTATCGATCACGCATCGAGGTTGTACAAAAAGGGAAAACTCGCAATGTTATTCAGATCGACACTCTATGTACTCGTAATTTTGTTATTTTTTTTTGGCGAGTTCGCGAATCTCAACGAAAAACGTAAAATACATGAATCAACTATTTCCTCTATTAATCGAGAATTTTTTATAGGGTACACAAAACACACAGTACGCAATATACAATAGATAAATAGAAAACAACGTGAAGCTACGATGAAAACAACGTTTGCTTGTTTGCTTTCTGGTGCCACATTGATTAGTAGGAGATATAAGCCATACTATAAACTACACGTAACTCAATGTTAATACAATACATACAGAATCATTATAAAACACAATATTCCCATCATTTTATTATACATACTAAATCTAATTCAATCCCTTCCATCATACATTTTTAAGTCTCCCAGCAAAGTTGTATCATAAAAACCGATCAAGATCAAATTCCAATCTAATCTTTTAAATTCAAAGTACAGCTATTAATTTTTGCACCTATCCAACTGAAAGAAGAAAAGAAGAAAAGAAAGAAGAATATGAATTTATGAAAGATAACAATTTGTATGAAAGATAAAAAAGAAAAGGAGACAATGAAAAAGAGAGAGAGAGAGACACACAGAGACAGAGAAGGAAAATGAAGTGAGAAAAAGAAAGAGTCGATTAGCTCGTTATCGTTATCAACGTTTGAAAACGTTTGGCAAACATCGCGATCTTTCGAGAGGACGGAATCAAAAAGAAAATATAACATCGTTATCAAAGACGCGGATAACGTCTCTCGCGTTTATAGGTGGTTCGACGTAGGAGCGAACCAATAGCGTGGCATTTTTCGATGCCTTACCCCCGTACACGTGACCCCAGTAAGAAATACGTCATATCGCTGACCCCACAAGAAAAGAGAATAATACGTGATACATAATAACAATTTCCTATTCGAAACATACCAACATATTTGTCTGTTGTATCGCTTAGTGACGTATTTGGATAATCGATTATCTTAACTTACTATAAATTACGAGATACCTATTACAAATCATTCTCATTCTTTCCCTCTCTTCTTCTCTCCTTTTATTTATACATCTGCAAGAGAAAAAGAGATAGAATATACGACGCGTGTCGAGCACATTAGTTTCAACGATTTCTTTTCAACTTCGATCAGTAGAAACATTTTGGCGTGCAATAATATTTACGATTAAATTCGCGAATTCGTAAATCTTTTTTCTTTTTTTTTTTTTTTTTTCTTCTTAAGCCTCTTCTACAATCGTCATCGTACGAAGCGTTTGTTCGTTAAAACTTTCGATAGAAATAGTATTTTTTAGATTTTGATGAAAGTTTTGAATTTATCGTAAAGTATTCTAAATGCGAGCATTTGAATAATGTTAGTACACTTTTGTAATTATTACAAAAATTGGCAGGACTAAATCTAACGAGATTTATTTGCGCACACTTCCTTTATCGCGATATTAAATACTATCTGATATTTCAACGAAATTCAACGATCATTTTCAGAGCAGCGACCATTTTGTTATAAATATTTCAACGATACGAATCAATCGTTTCTCAGTTTATAAATCGCGTTAAATTTTTTGTTAATAGAGAATAATATCTTCTATCTTGTTTATCAAAGCGAACAAAGTAATTAATTTGTAAGAGATTTTAAGAGAACACTCGTGAAATATTTCGCGAGAATATCGCCAGTAACAGAGCCATGTCTTTGAAATAATAAACAATAATTCCAGCCTATCAATTTTTTCATTATAAACAATTAAACCGTAAAGCTATTATAAACGAATTGATCAAATAGCATGGCAAAAAAAAAAGATTAAAAACACTGATATAAACCATAAATGACCAATCGATCGCCCATGTTCTTCTACTTGTTCGCTTCGTTAAGATGGAAGAAAACTATCCCCATCATTCGATACCACCATAAACTCGCGAGCTGCATGGCTTTTCTTTCTGTCCTTTATTTTTTTCTTTTCTTTTCTATTGTTATTTATTTTCTTTTTTCTTTTTGTTTCTTTTTTTTCCCTTTTTCTTTAGATTGCTTCGCATCGTTTCTGTTCCTTCTTTTTTGGTTCCTTTTTATTACTTTTTCTGTTCTTTTTCTCGAAAACATTATATATATCGTATATAGCGATACATTTTATCGATACATTTATATATCGAAAAGAAATGAATAAGAATTGATATTTGGAATTTTTAAGCGGCAATATCTCGAAATGTATTTTACAAACGTAGAATATAATATCAATATTTGATTATTTCGAAATCTATTATCCTATATACCGAGTAAGGTACGAAGAGAAAACCTACGCATGAACTATGCATTACTTTTATTTTCAAGTATGGTGTAATGGCTGGTGAATTGAAAAACCTTCACACACGCGTATCTACGTAATACGTAAAACGTAAACCGTAAGGATTTTATCCTTACGAAATTTTTCATAGCTACGGCTTACGTCTTGCAGTCGAAAAATGCATAGTCGACTCTGATTAGTGAATTCCCTTACTGCTTACGTATTACATTTTATATCGATGAGTGTGTAAAAGTCTGAAAAATATCAAAGTTCGAACGTTCGATGATGGGAACCGTAAAATGCAAGCGAGAGCAAAGAAATTGCTCATTTATGAATCCTAAAGTAAAAAAATGATTCGACAGATACTACCAAAATTTTCATCGTTGGAATAATTTTTATATACTATGCGAAGACGTTGATCTTTTTGTTTGTAATTTCATACTATTTATCCGACTGTTTCCAAAATCACATTCATCCATTTTATTACAAACAATTAAAATGGAAAAGGAGTCTAACTGTTATGCAACAATCCGTGATATGAAAATAATGCGTTTGTAATCATCTTAACGATGGAACAAGAGAGAGAGAGAGAAAAATTCTACTTTACAAGGGTCAAAGTTTTCCAACAGATACGAAGTAGCAAAACAAAAAGGTAAAGATTTATTTTTCTATTTATTTTTTACTTGTTTTTGTAAGATCCAGAAGAAGCAGTCGTCTGACTGGATCAAACGTCGAGAGCACTCAAGTTAGTTCATATTACATCGATCCATCAGTCGAACGATAAAATACATACTTAAGATGTTCTCGAGTACCTACGGGCATAAGTCGAATAGATAAGTAAAAGTATTAGAAATCTCGTTGAACCGTTGCAGGTGTTACCGTGACTCATGAAAATACTATTTGAAACGTATCTTTCCAAGTTTGCACCGTACCAACTATATAACTTCGATAACTGCATTTTCCGCTGCTAGTTATATATATATATATATATATATATATATATATATATATAGTATGATAGTATGATAGATAGGTATATAGATATTATGTATAAGACCTGTGTACTTATATATGTATGTGTGTATGATATATACATATGTGTGTATATATATATATATATATATATATATATATATATATGACGTCGTTAAAAGAGTGAAAGGAAGATTATTATGAGACAAGACACCATACATTCATAGAACGATGCACGATGGAATGTTAACGCGTGCGTCGATAGACCTCTTGGATGTTAGATGTACTAATGCGCTACGAAGGACGCCTTTATTAGAAGCTACAGGAACTAGAGAAAAATCTTCATTGTCGCGTTACTAACGTATACTTTATCGAATATAAGTTCATTTCGTTCTTTTACGTGATTCCATAAATAAACGTATTATTTCGACAGAAAACGTAAACCTATGATTCGTTTTCTATTAAAATAAAAAAAAGTTATGTACCTAATCGTACGTGCTTTATTGCATATATATACAAGCCAATAATATATAGTTATACGTACGTACGTACGTATGATGTATGTATATATGTATGTATGTATGTATGATGAGTAACATATTGTACGTATATCTCCTATATATATATGCACGTATTCTAATAAGCATGCATAATAATTAACATATCTATCAAGTTTACCTTATTATAGTCGTGGTACATCAATTATTTACGTAAAATCGTCGAAGTATTCCTTTTCGTTCCATTTTGGCCAAAGATTTACAAATCAATCATTCGGATCACCTTACACACCGCACTATAAGAGGAAAATTTCATTTTTTCTACGCACAATTTTGTCACTTTTCATATTTTTTCAAAGTAATATACTTAGTTACTAAGATTTGATAGATTAAAGATAGATATAACTTGAATATTTAGAAAAATTGTACTTTTTTAGAAAGAACGCACGTCCCCCCTGACGACTTCGATAACTATAACAGTTAATCGCATAAAGAAATGACAATCGATCGCTGATTGGTTAATCGTTCTGTGATTCGCAAAACAATTAACCAATGAAAATTTTGTTCTGTTCGTTTCCTTGTTCCAAAGTAATTAAATATATTGAAAAGACATGAGATAGACCAATGAAAAATCAAATTAAAACGACCAATCAGAAATGTGATTTTTGTAACGTCTATTTTAAACGTTAAAACTATTATTATAAAAAAATAATCAAATTGTATTAAATTTACAATTAAAGATCTCAGTATCGCATTGTTTTAATTGCAAATTAAAAATCCATCTATTCGAAATAAAATAATAAACAGTTATACGTATAAAACAAAATTTAATTATTATTAATTATTAATTATTGTAATTGAAAAATTGAAAATAGTTAACACGATAAATAAAAATTAACGACTCTTCTTAAATTTATTACACGAAACAAAAATCAAGAGCTGTTTTATTGAATAGAAGAAATTCATTTACCTGTTTGTGTATTTATCTTTGATTTCTTGGCAGTTTGCCAATTTCGTTCTCTTTTTACACGTTTACGTGCCATTTGAATGTCCCCACTATTCAAAAATACTCGCTCGGTTGCTGTATTAAAAACTTAAACTGTATGTTGTTAGAGGTCTCCAGTTTACATGACAAGATAAGATATACGATTAAATTTGTAAAATAATACATATTATTTTTATCTTTTTGATAATTCCCTACGTGAATGAAGTCTACGAAATTCTTTTAATCATTGTGACAAAATAATTTGATATAATAAGAAAAAAGAATTATTTATTTATGAGTACATATTAAAAACATCCAATTAGAATAGAAAGAATATTGAAAGAAAGAATATCGAAGAATCTAATTGGCTTATCTAAATCGACTATTTCCTCTTTTAACGGTGATTGGTCCATTCGATTGGTCCTATACATTTCCTTTTAAAAATGGATTTATTATCACTTATTGTAAAATATATCGAAAATAATTTAATCGTTGAAATGTTTTAACGAGAATGATTTGTCATAACACAATCGTTTGATATTAACTAAATAAATTTAAATTTATGAAGTCCAAATTCATTTCATGAGTCATCAGCGCCACCTACAGAGATAAAAAAGAATTAGCAAGATGACATGCTATATGCGTTCAGTATTCATATAAACATGGCGCTCGCAGAAGTTTGTGGTCTTAATTCTTATGTAGATTTTAACTTTTTGCAAGAAAAGGATAAATTACCAGGTGAAATCGAAAAATACACAAGAAACTTTACAAATAACGTTCAATTAGCTGTACCACCGTACATAAACGTAAGTATTGACTTATGAGTTATTACATTTGTGAACTAGTATCTGAAATTTGTCAAATCATGTAGAAGAATTTTATACAATTTTTTATGTTACTCGTTTTATATATACGATTTCCAGCCTGCTGAAAGTCTTGCACAACTTTCTGCAAGTACCGATGAAAGTGGAAAACATTTAAAAATCCAATTTGATCATGGAACCACTACATTGGGATTTCAATATCAAGGTGGTATCATATTGGCCGTTGATTCCCGTGCTACGGGAGGCCAATTTATTGGTAATAATCTATTTTCTAACAAAGCTTATTAATCCAAAAATATTTGACTACAATTGACTACAACTCTATGTCTTTATAGGTTCACAAACGATGAAGAAGATAGTGGAGATCAATGATTATCTTCTTGGTACTTTGGCTGGTGGTGCTGCAGATTGTGTTTATTGGGATCGTGTTTTAGCTAAACAATGTCGTATGTATGAATTGAGAAATAGAGAACGTATTTCAATTGCAGCTGCTAGTAAACTATTGTCAAACATGGTATATAACTACAAAGGGATGGGTTTAAGCATGGGTAAGATGTCAAAAAAAAAAACAATCTTTTGGTTGTTTTGGTTTTACACATACATTCAAGTTTTATTCGAAAAGATAATATACAAATTTGCGAATATATGATATTCCTCTAGGTATGATGCTTGCGGGTTGGGATAAACGTGGTCCTGGAATGTATTACATCGATTCAGAAGGTACTCGAACACCAGGAAAGATATTTAGCGTAGGTTCTGGCTCCATCTATGCCTTTGGCGTATTAGATTCCGGTTATCATTGGGACCTGACGGATAAAGAAGCTTACGAGCTAGGAAGAAGAGCGATTTATCACGCTACTCATAGAGACGCATATTCCGGTGGTATAGTAAGAGGTAAGTAGCAACAGTTCTGTAATCACACAATTTTATTTATTAATCGCTTATTTGATGATTTTGTTTTTTAGTATATCATATGAAATCAACTGGTTGGGTACATATCTCCGACGAAGATTGCAAAGATTTGCATTATATGTATCAAGAGCAAAAACTAGCAGGAAGCAGCAAGTAATCAATCTAAACGTACTGTATTTTTTTGCCCCTCTTCGCTTAATAAAATATTGTTCTTAGGAATATTTTCATCGAAAGCTTTCAAATTGAAGTTCATCAAATTTTGTGTTCCTCGTGTATTATAAAATGAATTAATACTTAACTGTCAACCTTAACATTACAGGAGACACATGAAATTCCTAACCTTCCGCACGTACACAAAATAATTATATTAATCCTATGCATCGTAATCAAAATTTGAGTAAAATAGTTTTTACATTTTATATAAGATGCAAATTACATATAGATTTTCTCGACAAGTATGTTTTGTAATCTTACATTTATATCGTTTAACGTAATACTACTTTACCGTAATAATATTTAACTGGAGTGATGAAAATTTTCACATTATAATACATTTGTATTAACAACGTATAACCTATATGATTCAAAAATGGCGCGATCTTGTATACTCCCCACTATCGATACTAGCAATGTTCGTATGTGTTGACGTCGACCACCGCAACGCATAGTGCGGCGTGATCGGTGTCATTACAACGAACGAGGAACATATTGTACTTTCGTGCGCGAAGAATTTCCAGTGTATTTGGGCCTACATACCGACACGGAACATGTCGAGTACAGAGGAATGTAAACTAAAGGGCGGTCATCCTCCAGCAGGTTAGTTTAATCGAAATCTTTAATTACTTATCCCATTAAAAAAGGTTAAACGGTGTTTACAAGCACCATTGAATATCGATGACGTCGTAGTGCACCTGTCAGCATGTATCAAGGCCATATAATTTCAAACAATAATTAACATCATCATCCTTAACTCCAATCGTTCGTTTCAGTGAAAGCAGGAGGAATGAGGATTACTCAACACAAAACACCAAAGGAGGATCGAGACGTGAAGCCAAGCAAGGACGTCGAGGAGAGCAGGCCTTCTAGCAGGTAAGAAAATACGTCGTATTAAAATTTACATCGTTAGATAACGATTGTATTATTTTTCATTTTTCACGCTGTCGAGTTATAAATCATAATAACGATAGAAATTGGTGAACAGATTCGTGATATATAAACCTCCTCGTTCGAAATCGAGTCGAAATAATCACGTTTTTCGAAAGAATTCAGAAAGTCGTAGAAGAAACGTGCTGTTGCCGGCTAAAGAGAAAGGTAGAGGGGAGAGAAAGAGAGAGAGGATCCCTAGGATGGTCGTCGGGCAGTAGGTGGTAATTCTTTTACGTGTAGATACGTATGTACGTGCGAGTCACTATATTTTTTCAAGAGATACGTGATAAATGGTTCCAACGAAGTTTTCCGCGTATTTGTTCTCAACAAAAAGATTGCGCAAGCCAACGTAAATGCACCTAATGGCCTCGCACTTACTCGATGTTATTATGATTTAATGCTTAATACGTTATCGTTACTATTATTATCATTATCATTATTATTATTATTATTATTATTATTACTACTGTTATCTGATATCGCTATATTTAAAGTCGTGACGTTGTTGTCTCAAGATTAATGAGTTCAAAACGATTATACGTTATCAAGAATAACACCTTAATGGTGTAAAACGCAATAACGAATTAAGTTTGTTATATATTTTGTTGTTGTTTTGCTTACTTTGCAGCCCGCCGAAGACCATGATGATCAGTGGTGTCCCCGCAAAGGGAAACGCAGATTTTCCGCCGGAAGCTGTACAACATTTTCACGAAAAACCAACGCCGACGCACGATGCTCGGCCAGCTCACTGTTCGCGTCCGATTATCATTCAACAACCCAGGAAGTGAAATTCTAGCGTATTTCGCGCTATTGTTTTCGGGACCACAGAGCGCATTTCTACGGTCCGAATATTTTAAATAAACGACGGTATCTTGAGGATCTTGCGCGAATTGATTCGTTTGTTTCCTCGATATACTTTCGTTAAAGATCTTTAAAAAAAAAAAAAAAAAAAAATTCTACTCGTTATAAGCGAAATACTACTACTTGTTTCGCATTGATATCCTTTAAATCTTAAAAAGAAAAGAAGAAAAAAAGATATATAATAATGATAATAATTATAATTAAGATATCGTCACGTTATGATTAATTTTAATTGTGTATACGTTGAGGGAAATTGGAGCAATGTTTGGGGACAGTTTGTATAACTTGAAAGGGAAATAAAATATGCGTGTGCGCAGGGATTTTTCGTTTCGCCGTATAAATTTTTTATCGCGTACGTATACATTTATGTAGAGTACGCGTGATCGATAAGCTTATGAATTAAGCTAATACTTCACCTTTCACCATTCTTTGAATTTAGATCGTGTAAACCGTGCTTCGGAAAGATCGATTATCATACTTTTATATCTCCTTTTTATCAAAGTGTTAATAACGTGCTCTCTACGATTCTATCAAATCGTTGACTAAATCGATCACTTAGCACGTAACGAATGAGAATATTCTGTAAGCAGATGTAACGTAACGATGAATCATAAGATTTCTCTGCTAACGTATGCAGCGGTATTATATTTTTCATATTTTTCCTTGATAATAAATGTCAGGAAAGAGGAATATAAATCAAGAGAAAGTATGCTGCTCGAGCGAACTGATATATTTATCGTTATTTCAGAATTACTTTTATAAAAATATAAATGTCTCGTTTAAAGAGATATTATACGTATCTCTTTGAGCTTCAACAGATTGCGCTCGTTGCTCTTCCTCGCAAAAGTAAACATTACAATATCGTTTTCCCCTTAAACTCCGTAGGTCTACATTGTAATCGCAGCTGGCAAACACATGTATGTATTTGGCTGCGATTCTCAATGAAAAATATTCGATGTCATCGTTTTCTTTTACTTTAAAAGTATAAATCACTTAAAAGTAATCTCTCAAAGTATTCCAAAAATATCAACGTTATACCGTTCGATCTTTGATTAGTCGTAGAACCAAGCTCGGTTCTGTTTTTATTATACAATTTCAATCTTATAGATTCTTTCAAAAAAATATTTCGTTAAACCATATTACACTTTTGTTGCAATTAATCACGTAATGTTATAAGTATTATAAGGAAATTATTGCGATTCTAAAGATCATGTTAGTTAGCGAATTTCTTGAGAAAATAGTGCGTTAAGTTTACCTTTTACATTCTGCACCGCGCTGATGGATGGATGATGTTAGCTGATCGTCGTTACTTACCGTTCTACTGCAAACATGAGCGACACCCGGATTGCATAGTAACTCGAGTCAACCCGGTTACAAACCCATCACCTGCTGAAAAAGAATCACAAGGCAATGCCGGGAAACGAACCCGGATCTTTCAGGTGAGAGAGACCGCGATATCGACCACTGTACTACAGATGCGAAATTGTAGTATTATTTATACAACAAATATTCGTAATAAGTATTAATAATAATAATTTCATAATGATACTTATAAACGTACATTTTCATAACTTTTACGATTCAATTTTATTTAACATTAAAATAAACAAATTTAATCGAACGAATTTTCTCTTATCACGCACGACTAATTACGGATCGTTTTTAATTATTATCGTACCGATGACGTATAAAATGAGAGAAATATTTATTTCCTCGTTCCCCTTCCACATGTTAACCCCTACATACACGAGTAATCCCTACCCCTTATATCGTACGAGCTCGGTCAAGCGATATCGTTGATAGGCGTGGGTGGCACCGAACATGTCGTCGTGGTAACCGTCATGAATTCTATAAACACAAGCACATTGACGTGTAAGAGGTTGAATGAAAAAACTGTCGGACTAGATCATACTGGATCTTCCTTTCCCGATGTGTAAGAAGACATGAATGCGGCGCGTCCCGCGAGCGCCGTTTCCGCCTGAAATCCCTCGTGAGCTATACTCGAAAAGTCTCATCGACGAGAAAATACCAACCACGACGATCAAAAGGACGAAGACGACGATAACAGCGTCCAACAGAAGTACGATGTCCGCCAAGAAAAACACCACAAAGGTTTCCGAGATCGACGCTCACGTCAGCAATCAGTACGACATCATTCGACGTCTCGGCAAAGGGGTGACTCATCCTGCTTCTTAGTGTTATCTTTATTTCTTTTTCTTAATTCTTCATGTGATTCTCTCTTAAGAACTCGACAAACTCTACTCTCTCTCTCTCTCTCTCTCTCTCTCTCTCTCTCTCTCTCTCTCTCTCTCTCTCTTTCAAATTTTAATATTAGATCTCTAACATTCGTTTTAACACGCGATATCATATTAGTAATTCTTTTTCCGTTTTCATACAATTGTTTTTTCTCTTCTACAACGTTTCATTATATTTTGTTCGATTTATCACGTATATGATACGTATAAATGTTATTCTTTGTATTTCCATATCGTCATGTTTTCTTTTTTTTTCTTTCTTTCTTTTTCTTTTCTTCTTCAAAAATTTCTACGTACGTACTCGCTGTATCAAAGATTTTGCTCGGAACTGTTTATGATAATGAAAACACAACACGTGTATGGGCGATGAGAAGTAAAGGTCACCGGTATTACTTCCTATGTGTTCCTTTGTATTCCTTCTACACGATAAACGCGTACGAATTGCTTTGTTTCCCTTTTTTTTTTCTTCTTCTTTCTATCTGGAGACCCTTTACTATATCACGTCTCCAACTATTAGTTAAACGATGTCAGTCAGAGCGAACGTATATCTCTCTCGTATCAAAGAAGATTCTTAAATAAATTACGCGAATTCTTTTTCTCTCGTATCTTTCTTTTCTTTTTTTTACTATCTCAAATAATCATAAAAGTTACAAATCTAATATTTTTCAATATTTTTCGAAACGAAGGATATTAAAGAAAAAGAATTTAATTCGCGGTTATGATATCAATTATCATCTTTTTCCTTGAGTAAAAAAATGAAATGTAAATTAAAAATGATATAGTACGATCGATAATTGTGTAGAAAATGTAAGCTTGGAGACAATCGATATGAAAACGGTTTGGAGCCATCGCCGTCACTGTCGCAACGAAAATAAAACTATTATCCGTCATTCGCTTAACTATGCATACATATATAATGAAAACGTACAGCCTAACTCGATACATAAAAAATCAATTTCTGTCATCGCGAGGAAGAACGTCGGTGAACGTTCATCGATCAGTGAAGTACTACAAGCAAAGACATTCTTGGCACGACGTTGAAAATAATTATGTTGATCTCAAAAAGGGGATAATTAAAAAAGAAAAGAAGATATTCGCGACATCATATCTTCGTTCGACTTTCATCTAATTTATCATACTTCACTTTTTCTGGTAAAATAAACTTTACTCTTCTTGAAAGTTTTCTATCGATGATGAAAGAAGAAAAAGAAAATAAATTCGAAAACTTTAAATCAAATGGAATGAATGAGTAAAATGCGTAATTAGAAATTGTTAATTGGATTAAATAATTAATGTCACTGCGATCTTTCAATACTTGGAAAGTTAGAAAAAATGTAAACAATTTTTACGATTACACGAATGTAGATCAATGGAGAGTGTGGGGAAAAGATAAATTCGGGTCAAGGAAAGTTTACGTCCTTCGTCCAATAGGATTTGTCGTTGAGGCTAACACGTCGTTTTAAAGAAATGTCGTTTGTCGTTCGACTTCCGACATTCTTCTTTGACTTTGTGTGCCATTCGGTACACGTATTTTACGTTTTCTTTTGTACTCTTTTCATGTAATTATATGTCTACAAAGAAAACGAGACCGTATTTATTTCGGCTAATAAATGAGATATTAGAATTAATTAAAATAACTGGTAATATCACTTTTGCACATAGACGGATAGACAAATTAATTTTATACTTTGAAAAAGAAAAAAAAGAAAAGAGGTCGTTTGCAATTCTATTAAGAATATAAAATTAAAATTCATTAACTTTTCATTCGACTAATTAGATAACAATGAAAGATTATTTGAAAAAGAAGCTCTTGAAAAATATCTTATTTAATTTCATATAAAAGAATGTAGCGAACGAAGAAGAACAAAAGAAAGAAAGGAAAAGAAAACATACAAAAAATTTGTTAACAGGCATACGGCATAGTATGGAAGGCGATAGAAAAGAAAACGAAGGAAACGGTGGCAGTGAAGAAGATCTTCGATGCATTTAGAAATCAAACAGACGCACAGCGTACTTTCCGTGAAATAATGTTTCTGCTATCGTTTTCCAATCACGAGAACATCGTACGACTGATCGGCCTACACAAGGCGGACAACGATCGGGACATTTATCTCGTATTCGAGTACATGGGTGAGTTTTTCCCGATCCGAAGAAGAATTCAAAAAGGTCACATGCGTCGTTTCTCAGACTTTTGGCCTGAAACACGTTTCGGCCCGTTTCCTCAGAAACCGATCTCCACAACGTCATTAAGAAGGGCAACATCCTCAAGGACATCCATAAGGTCTTCATCATGTATCAATTGTTCAAGGCTATCAAGTATATACACTCCGGTAACGTCATTCACAGAGACTTGAAGGTCAGTATTTACTCTAATACTGTAGTGATAAATATTCGACTGTTAACAACAAATAGATATCAAATAAATCATACGATAATGATATCTAACAGCCATCGAACGTCTTGCTGAACGCTCAATGCCATTGCAAGATAGCTGACTTTGGTCTAGCGCGATCCGTCACACATATCGGTGAAGGTGATGGTGAAACCGGAAGCGACCCAACTCTGACCGATTACGTCGCTACGAGATGGTACCGTGCACCGGAAATACTGATCGCCTCGAAAAGGTATTCGATTCATATCTCGGTCAGAACAATTCTACGACACGCGACGAATCGATTTAACATCATCCCTTGATAGTTATTGAGTCGATTTATTACATTTAAGACTAGACATTTAAATGCATAATCATTACATCTACAGTAGAAAAGAAATTCAATAACACAATTAGAATAATAGATGAGACAAATATCGTGACAGGATGAAAAAAAGACAGAGTAATGTCCGCAAATAATTTATTTATTTACAAGAATTAATTTACAATAAAATTTACTAATCTACATACAATATATATATATTTTTTTTCTAAATTTATCAAGACGTTTCCCTTTAAGGTACACGAAAGGCATCGACATGTGGTCCCTAGGTTGTATTCTCGGTGAGATGTTGCTCGGCAAGCCTCTATTTCCTGGTTCATCGACGATAAATCAAGTCGAGAGAATAATGGCTACACTTCCAGCACCAACGGAAGAAGGTAATCCTTTATTTCCAAGAGGTTTCTGCAAAAAAATAAAGCACGATGAAATCTGTTAGATCATTTTCACTTCGTCCCAACGAAACTTTCTTTTTGTTTTTCCTCCCTTCAGATTTGATTTCGGTTAGTGCTGGTTATGGTACTAATTTGCTGGAAAAAAGTCCAGTTGGTCCAAAACGTTCCTTGAAGGATTTATTACCTGATGCATCGAAAGAAGCTTTAGATCTCATTTGTCATCTGATAGTGTTCAATCCGACGCATCGATTGACGGCAGTCGAAGCTCTGGAACACATCTATGTAGTTAGGTAAATATTACATGCATGTAAAATATGTTTTTCTTTACTACTCTTTACATTGTTCCTCTCTTTCTACTTCTCTCTTTTTCTTTCTCTCTCTTTCCCTTTTTTCTCTCTCACTGTTACTCTTTTATCCGTGAGTCATTATAAATAACACGTTAAAATTAATATCAATAATGTTCGGGCATAGTAATTACAGAAATAATATTGTATTTGAAAAAAAATGTACGATATTAGATCTAACGATATTAGTCCTGCCCGTTTAATGATTAATCATATTCAAATGTAACTGTAATAAAAATGATATTATTATTATTAAGCAAAATTATACACGTTAAAAATTATTTTCTATTATAACTTTATTCGCGAGAAATTATTTTGTTTTTTTTTTTTTTTTTTCCAATAAAATCTCTTTCTATTTTCCTTTACAATTAATATTTTTTCTTTTCAAATAAACATATTGTATTTGTTGGAATATATTTTCTGAATAAAGAATACATTTTCAACAGAACTAACAAAACTACTCGACAAATTTAATATAAGTCAAAGTAATTCTTTTTCAAGTAAACTTACCGTAATAAGAACGAATACGTAACAATATTATACCTGGTTAAGATGTACACGTAAAATCCATTGTAACTTCGATACTAGTAATAGAATATTTTTTCTTTTTTCAGTTTTCACAGAAGAGGAAACGAACCTTCAAGAAGTACCAGCGTAGTACCATTGCTAAGGGACGACGTACAACTTTCAGTCGAAGAATACAGGAATAAGCTCTATGCGATGATGGATGAGAAGCATAGGAAGCATAAAAATATGCGAGTACCTTATTGTCATTTTTATATTTATTTAATTTTATCTTTTTTACTAATTGAATTTCTTGAAAGACTCAAATGTCGAATTAAGTTGACAAGTATTCTATCGAAAGTTTGAGATGTTCGCACAAAAAAAATGTCCTACTCGTCCGAACCAATATTAAACGTATATTTACATACATACGTATGTAGGTCGAAAGCGAGAGTTAGACGTCTTTCGGAACATATCAGAAAGGAAACGTACAACTCTACGAACAATGGAAACTTTGTAGTCGGTCAAGGTGACGTAATAACTGGTAAAAATCTTCGCTCTTCGTGCGGCGATCTGCGTAACAACAAAAACCATTTCCAGGCATCGCAACAAACAAACGGTAATAACAAACAAATAAGCCAACTTATTTTAACTAATTATAGAAAAACATACGAGTCGAGAGAAAGAATGAAAGCAACGATTTGTTGTACTAGACCTATCGATAAGTTCTATTTTGCTCGAAGTAGAGAGAACTAATGAATTATTCATATAGCACGGTCATCGAGATTTCACATCGTCCGTATTTAAGATGAAATTTAAGATGAAATTATTAACGAGTTCCAATGCGATGACTACTCGTATTCATATTTCATCTATAATATTTCAGATTGATCTTAATTCGAATTCAATTATATACATAAAGATATAATCGTGCTTCGATTTGATATCTTTCAGATTTATTTCATTTCAACGTTTCCTTCTCGTTTCATACATGACTGTTTAATTCGTGCATAGGCAAAGATAAAATTAAAAAAAAATTGTAATACTTGAAACGCTCATCTTTTTTAATTAATTATCACACCATATGGAAACGATACGCCGGTTAATCGCATTAACGTCGACTCTATTATATCGAAAGCAAAATTTCTAGTCATGGATTACATCTAGTCATGAATTATAAACTTCCGTTTCTTAAAGCACGAGCAAGTTTGGCAAACAGAAAAGTAATAACGACGTCACAAGGTCGATCAAGTGACGAAAGTGCTCGAGTTGGCAAAACGAGGACAATAAGTACGTCAGGGAATATATCGATACAAGATAATACAAAGAATAATCTGCACAACGGTGAGATTAATATCGTTTTGTTATTTTCAAAAAATCGACAGTCAGGAGAATTTTCATTATTCATTAAAAAGAAATTCTATCGCGATAACTCGACGTATTTTAATCATAATATATGTTAAAGAATCGTTGAAAGATTCGATAACTAATGGATTTGAACTTTTTACTTGTTGTCTCGATTACAGGTAAAAATCCGACCTCTCAATATGCTTATAATCTTTCGAACGGTCATCTAGGAAATTTACCAGCGGGAACAACAAAAAGTTGTCTTTGTTTGAGTCAACAAAATCAACATCTGTCGAAATCTCAAAGATCCATACAATCGGATCAAGTGACAGCGGTAAGAAGCCCCTCATCTTCGATCGATCTGTTTCTTTCTCTCTCTCTCTCTCTCTCTCTCTCTCCCCTCTCCTTCATCCTCACATCTGTTTATCTATCTATATACCTCTTCGTAATTACTGCTCTCACGATAGTAAAGAGACGATTATATCGTTACAGGCTACTTGTCGCGTGGGATTTGCTTAGGTATCGTACACTATTTACACGTACTGTGCATGTTCTCGCACATCTTTTCACTTTCGCATTTTTGATTCGCATGACTCTTGTTAAATGAACTATTGCTGAATAATATTTTAATCAATTCTTGCCGAACATTTATTTAAATATTTCGTATATGTTAAACTTTGTATTATTTCTCTTTTTCTTTCTTTTTCTATCTTTTTTTTTTTCGTTGTTGTCATAAGTATAGCTTTGCAGTTATTAGAAATTGAGATAAATCTGGTTGATCGATTTTGTGAAAATCGTTATTTCAGTATGGCGCGAATGTAAGGTGTAACCAATTAGGAGGAACGTCACGCATGAAACTACGAAGAGGATGCGATAGGCAAACGCGTTCGACTCAGCATCAACGTCCGCCGATAGTAAACAACATCGATCGGTCGAAAACAACGGCGTTGAAGTCATTGAATGAGACTAACGATTCGAAGCTCGGTTTATTAAGGTATACTAAGTATTTAACTACGATGTTAAACAACAACAATAATAATAACAACAGGGTAACGAAGCACTTCGTAACGACTTCTCCGATCAATAGTAACATTTTGAATGGGATCGGTAATAGCAGTAACAGCGGAGGAAGTGCAAGCAGTTCTGAACTTTACGCTCCTCGACGGTCGACTTCGCAATTTCAAATCGTTAGAAATTATTTAAATCAGACGTTGCCGGTTCATTCATCGTCGGTTCAGCAACAGCATCAACAACATCATCAGCATCAGCAACACCAACAACAACAGCAACATCATCACCGTCAAAAAGAAAGTCGTGGATCGGAAAAAATTACGTCGAAAATGGACAAGTTTAATCCAATCAATAATTATTATCTTAAAAGTTCAACGTTGAAGAGACCAGAGATATCAAAGATTCAAACGAGACACAGTTTCGGTGGATTTAGTGTTCTCGATAAAAATAAGAACCCGATCGAAATTAGCTCGCGAACTATCGATAGTACCAATCAAAGTCATGGTATTATTACCGCTTCGGTTTATAAGGATTTACGTAATGGGATTATAAGGTGGTGATAAATGGACGAAGAGCTTCCGATAGAAACAGTGAGAGTGAAAAAGAAATAGAAAGGAAGAGGGAGAAACTATGATTCGTTTCTGTAATAAAGCGGAATAACAAAGGATAAAATCGTGTTTTCGATCGATTAAAGAAAATTCGCAGAAACGTATCATCTTACTCACTCCTGTTTCTTCGTCGAAAGTCATTTCGTCCTGGATAGATGTATACATTCTTTAATAAAAAAAAAAAAAAAAGAAAAAAGAAAAAAACAAACAAACAAATAAACAAAAAAGAACAGAGAGAGATCCGAAGACGTTAGATGAAAAACGTGAAATCGCTAGTACTAGGTTTTCCTAGGTCCGATATTTTTAAGAGTAACGTCTGAAACTTGTCGACGGATACATAAATTTACAAGTATTACACTGTTTACATCGGATGGAGAGAAAAAGAGAGAAAAAGAATTATAACAAAGAAGAAGCTTTCGTCCGTGTTACTTTCTCTCGCATGATGTTCTCACATCTTTGATTGTGTATCTTTCTAGAGTAACTTACAATTAGTATAGCCTTTTAATATTCACTCGTCCACGTGATCGTTCATTAATAACATCTTGCGCGAGAAAGTCAAATGACAAAGCTTACTAGATCATTCGTAAAGAATTACGGTAATTATATAACGTACTTGGAAAGTCTTTTTTTATGAATCTTTTTATAAGTCCTTTGCGTTTGCTAAATCGCCATAAAAATAAAATTTGATAATCTCTTCGATCGATCTCGTAAAAAAGAATCGAATCGAATCGAAAGGGAAAATCGAGAGCGTACGTCGTCTAAAAAAAAAAAGTGCACATTGTAAAATATAATTTTTTAATAAAAAGAAAATAAAAAAAAACAAAAATAAGGAAAGGATGGCGGAGAAAAAGAAAAAAAAAGATAAAAGTAAATAAAAAGAAAAACGTAAAAAAAAGAAAAATGAAAGACAATAAAACGTATAGTCTGCAATGTTCGAGAAAACGTAGTTGTGACGAATAAAAATAACTTGTTTATCCGTCAACATAAAAATACGTAGCACGTTCCAACGAAATGGATTTTCATTTTTACAAGAGAGAAAAAAAATAATCCTGTAGTTTTCACGACCAATGAATGAATATCGAAATACATATGTACATCTTGAAAAATGATTAACCCGTTCTATCCTCGTTCGCAATCTTGAAAAAGTTATAATATCAGAAAGATTTAACCGGTTTCTTTCGAGAAAACGTGATCTCTCATTTTCTTTTCCTCCTTTTTTTTCCTTTTTTTTTTTCTCTCGTTCGTTTATTTTCTACGAAAGAAAAGTCATTTTCATGTATGTACGGCACGAGGCAACGTTCTATCTCAACGATCGAACACTCTCATACATACTAGAAACCTTCGGAGACCTCTTATTGTGTCGCGTCCCGAAAGAGGATCCCTTTATGGCTTCTAAGGTTTTCTTTTCTCTTTCATTGTCAGCAGTACGACGAAACATATATTCGAGTTGAGATCTAGAAGTTAAAAATGATGGAAAACGTCGTACGTTATAGGGGAATTCGTCGTCATGTGCGTTTCTCGATTTGCGATATCATGGACAAAGTCGAAAGCGTTACAAAACCTTGAAACGTTCCATCCCTTCGTAACAAGGGCATCACGTTCGAATGAAGAAGGGGTTGCTCCGACAGCAAAAAACTCGAAAACATCCTTCGATTTCTGATTTCTTTACGTATATTTTCTTTTTTAGTATGCGAAGAAGAAGATCTCTTAGATTTTAAACTCTGCTTATATGTTCGGAATTAAAGCGGACGTTATTATTCCGACTGAATTTTTATTTATTATTTATTTATTTATTTATCTTTTCTTTTTTATTTTATTTTGTAATCGTTTTCTCTTTCTTTATTTTTTCTCTTTTTCTTATCGTTCTTATCGTAAACTTAGCAATAGAAAACAAATTTTTGTTAG
This sequence comes from Vespula vulgaris, assembly GCF_905475345.1. Taxonomy (NCBI): domain Eukaryota; kingdom Metazoa; phylum Arthropoda; class Insecta; order Hymenoptera; family Vespidae; genus Vespula; species Vespula vulgaris. The sequence goes on from NC_066589.1 coordinate 1,813,972, forward strand.
GACTCGTAAAGTCGATAATTTAATGAATTCGCTTAAGACCATTTTACGTGAATATTAATGATATATTAATCTTTATTCAAAATACACGACACGATATGCTTTACACAAAGTAAAGTACACAAATATCTCCCAAGTTCGTCGATACTTTAGCTTTCGCTCCTATTAACCATGTTCCTTCGACATATTGTAATTGATGTTTAAACGAAATTCGTTTCTTCGACGTGATCCAACGTTATGATCAAGCGTGCAGTATCGTCGAAGCGGAAATACCACGAACAAATATTTACATGGTGCGTAGTAGATAATATTATCGACCTTCTTGAATCTCAGAATCGCTTATCAATAATGCTGTATCGAGAATCAAAAAAATCATTGGAAAAGCTTTCGAAACGAAAATCGTCGTCGTCTTACAATTAATTACAAGATCAGATAGTATTCTTTATTTATTTCTCCGAAATTCTATCCCTCTTTGTCTCTATCTCTCTTTCTTTTAATCGATAATCCAATTAGCAATCTCTTTTCAATACACGTTCTTCGAGGGTCTACTATCTATAACGATACATCCTTCGTCCCGGTCCGTTTCACATGACCAATAAAAGTTCGGATGAAAATTTTACGACGAATAACGCGAGCACTATGAGACGTTAAATTGTCGTATTTCTTGGTGCACCAATCGATCGGAAGTACTAGAGTTTACGTTAAAAATATATACCGACCTGTAATTTTTTTTCGTTTGCTTTGTTTGTTTTCTTTTTTCCTCTTTCTTTCTTTCTCCCTTCTACGTTATCCACGATAACGTTCGTACGGCGAGAAACTCGGTCGGAATAAAAATTTAATACGTAAACAACATAAAATAAGTTCGCACAGTTGGTCGACTTAATAAATCAATTAACAGCCAGCAAACTCGCTATCCTCTACGAGTATAAAATACTTGCTCAAAAGTAGACACGAAGGTAGTACGAAGAAGTCTTTATCGCTTAAAACTTGTCGTAAATATGATCGTCTTACCCTATTTTCCCTGTAATTTGATTCCTTTCTCAAATTAGTTACGCTTAATCGATTATGGGTTAGCCATAACAGTTCGTAATTATCGATACTGTCCTATCAGAGAGAAAAGTTTCCACTGTGCGTGTTCCTTTGCGTACGTGTGTTCCTTTGTGCGTGTATGCGTGTGTGTATAGTGCCTGTTTCTGGGTATGGTCATGCATAAATATACGTCGAGGGGAATTTAATTAGCAGCACTTCTCGTCTTTGTCGACGAAAACGACATTAATTATTTTCCACATTTTTCAATTTTAACAATTTGAAAATATTTTAAAAGCTTACCGACACTCGATCGATTTTCCATTCGTTCCGAATAATTTGTTGTTTAATTCTGTGTACAATTACGACGGTAATAAAGGGAGTACGCTAGGACATAAGAAGAAGATACGACAAGGGAGTCGTTTTCTTTTTCGTAAGAACAACCCATAAAACTCCCGATCATTCTCGCGTTAATTTCTTTTCTCTACCCATGGTCTGTAACTTTACACGTTACGTTATATCGTAAAACTTCAAGATAGGAAGAAAGAATGATTCCTGTCTACCCTATCGGAAGGCTAATCGTCTTTATTTTCACCGCTTCTATCCGATATTTTGCAAGAGGTTCTCACATGCGATCTATAATATTCATATTTAGCCACAACACGTCAATAGGGGATCAATCGAAAGATTCTTATTAAATGACGAGTTATCCGAAGATTTATCGACTGTAGGAAATCAGTTTCATTCGAAAACTGTATGTATGGGAAAAGGTAATGAATGAATGAACGAATGAATGAACGAATTATGATACATCAATGAAAGCACACGTTCTATACGTACATAAGTTCTAAATCTGTTCGATCGATCTTAAGTTTAAATTTCGAGTTGGGTTCAGGGAATTAAGTACAACGTCGATCGTCCATAGTAACAACGGTACATTGCCGTGGTTGACTCGCATCTGGATCATTCTTGTCATAACTCTGATGTCTATCCCGAGTAACGTCTACTGGTTTTGGTTCTATCTGCATTTGTGGTGTACCTCGAATGCTTCTCAACATATAACAACGACGATGAGGGCTCTGCTTACTGTAGAAACTGTTATAACCACTGCTTGACGTTGCAGTTTCGTGGCCTCCCATAGGTATACAGCAAACGGGCAACATCTTTCTTTGACGCAAAAAGCCTCGTCTGGCCTCACCGACCGTACTGCATCCACCACATGCACCATCCGTATCTCGATGAACATCCTGAAAGAATATTCCCAAGACATCCAGAAAGTGTGTACGTAATCGATAGAAATTATTTTATCTTTGATCTCATCTTCTATTCAGTTTTTCGTGTATAGAAAAAAAAAATGTTATATAATATGCGAAACTTATAATAATATAACGTTAATTTTTGAACGCGAATTAATAATTAATTTTTTGACGATAAAAAAAAATAGAAATATACAAGCGTGTGACTTGAAAGTGTTACAAGGAATTAATTGGTAATTATACTTGTAATTTTCTTCTAATTAACAGATTAATTGGATGACATTTCGATGCTTAGTAGTTTTGCAATTTTTATTCATAAATGGCATAAAAAATTGTACAGAAAAAAAAAGTATATGAATCATTCCATACGACGAATTAAACGCATTTGTTTATTAATAGGACGATGAAATTAAACGATAAGGCATATAGAAACGTAAGTTTAATTATTATTAAATCAAATGCTTCTCTAAAGACAAAAAGTTTTCCCTTATCGCTTCGATCACCCTCTTGCTTTTTCCTCGCATTTCTTTCGTAGTTACAAAATTCGATATAACAAGTAGATTATCACGCTCTAATATGTCTTAAATTTGCCTTTTTTCCATATCTAGATTTCTATATTTACTCGTACATTAAAAGGCATAAAACTGTAAATGTAATGAATAATTATGACGCAGAAACGATTGAATTGTACGTGAAACGTGTAGTTCCGTTGTATAAAGTAAATTAAAAATCAATAACTCGTACTGCTTATACGTTTTATCAAATTCATAATTATATTCCTCGCGAAATAATGACTAACACGAAATTAATGCTTTTAAGAAAAAATATATAAATAATTATTATTCATATAAGGATCATTATTATTCACGTGAATTCAATAAAATCGTAACGATAAAATTTTCAAAGAATTATAAACAAGATTAAATATAAAATATTTGTAATTAGTATACTTCACGTAGGTTTAAATTATTGCTTAATAAATAGAATTTTTGAATAGTTTGCTCGTCACGAATTCGCTATAATTTTATAGACTGAACATTTGGAATTCATATTAGGGTGTCGCTTGATGAAATCGCTATAATCTCTCTTTCTCTTTCTCTCACAGATACCCTCTTGAATAAGATGCGGGCTCTTAACTTAAGGGAACATTTGCTATCCTGCGGTCATATAAATTCCACGATAAAACGTCTACCATTCTATACCAACATTGGAAACGATCAAGCGGAATCGGAGGATCGCTGTCACGTATTAGACATTCTGTTATCTAATAAAAATAATCTTTTTCTTATCTCTTTCCTATCTATGTCTATATATTTTTGTTAATATCATAGGATATAAATAACAAAGAAAAAAAAAGGAAGAAAGAAATAAAAAAGAAAAATACTTTAACATAATAGTTTTATCAAAAACGGTCACCAGGTAGAATTTTAAATGTATCTCACGAAGAAAATCGATCGCTGAACGAGATAACATTCGTGCCGTGTCGCGTCGTCTACGGATATAAGCTTAACGTTTCGTTCTCCTTCATCAATTTCTATTGACACGTATCGTCCGACGAGATAGTGCATATTCACAAGCACGATACGTTATGTATTAATTGGAAACAGGCCACTCTGTAAATAGATATATGTCATAACCGTAGATCTGTCAATAAGAGATAAATTTCGTAAATTGCTGCTTTTCTCCTATGTAACATTCTTTAATCGTTCTATTAAATGATTTACGAGTAAGATCATTTAATCGCGAATCTAAAAATCTAAAAACCGAGCAAACTTTTCAATTGATCTATGTACGAAAACGTTGAAATAATCGTACGTGTAACTTTGAGAGTAAAGTAAAGATTATTAAGAAAAAAAACTAAAGAAAACAAAAAAAAGAAAATAACGAAGAAAAATTGACAGACAAACATATCAAATAATGCGATAACGATTTTATTGAGTAAATTCTAACGAGGAACAAATAAATAGTGCAACGGTATTTGTTGTCACTGTCTCGTGATTACAATCTAACAATTTCATTCATTTTTCTTGCGAAATAATAACATTGAACTTTCTTGTTTTCGTCTCGCGAAATTTATTGAAGAAGGGAGACTCTTCTTTGTATGCAAGGCATTCACAGTGATAAATTCGTTACTACTGTTTCCTCCCTTGTCGATAAAATTACGACGGTTAAACTCGAGGGTGACATCATTGCGCAATAATACTCGGTAAACGAAAGTTTGTAGAATCCGTTCTTACGAAAACAATATGTTGCAAAGACTCAAATAAAATGAGAGAGAAAGAGAAAAAGAGTTTTGAAAATAACGTGATTAATTTCGCGTATTTCCATCCGCGTTTATCATTCCAACGTAATTTAGTATTTTTCGAATCATTATCTGATTTATAAAAGTTTCATTTAGATGTAAAAAATTAGAAATCGAGAATGACGAAATCGTTAAAAGCGAAAGAAAAAGTTAGACATCGTTTCTTTTTATTATTCCATTTTTATCAGTTATAAACATTATTGTTTAATCAAATATACATACTTCGTTCTGTATTTAACAAAATAGTTGAAAAATTAACTACTATTTTCTTTCAATTATTTTTTCACGTTTAGTTACGTTCCTTTAAAATAATTTTCGAATTTGTTCTTAAGAAGATTTCAACTTAAAAAATAAAATCAAAAGGCGTATAAAAAGTCTTTACGGCGTAAAACATGCATGAGCTTTTTTCTCACCGTTCGCTTTTCTTGAAAAAGAGCAGAGCAGTTCACGACGGATTGAAAGGATAAATTGGAAATACGGAAAAAGATAAAGAAGATTTCGTAGAGAAATACCAACGAAATGATACATCGGTTTTACGGTTTACAATTTATCTCTGTCTCTCCCTCTCTCTCTCTCTCTCTCTCTCTCTCTTTCTCTCTCAGGAAAAAGGATATATATATATATATATATATATATATATATATATTATATACAAAAGAATTTGATAAAACATTTAAGCGATCAAATCAAATTAGAGAATTTGTAAAGAATTTGAAAGAATTTTGAAATCTTACTCGTAATATTGATTCCGTAAGATAAATACGTATCTACATATATACATAGGCATACATATGTCTATGTATTCATTGATACAAATCATACGTTTTAATATCAAGGTTTTATTCATCTTCGCGTTATCCTCTTTAATCCTAGCAAATCCTCAGTTGTCTAGACAAGTTGACCTACGATCCAATCGTTAAATCCGAAATGTTCGTCCATTCTGGATATGAGAACGTAAAACAATGGTTTTAGTATGGTCCAAATAACAGGAATTCAATTTCACGCTTAGAGCAGTGTTTCCAAAGAAAATCATTCTATAGTTCAAATATATTTTTCGATAAAGAAAAATATAGATATGCAGAATTTCATTCGTTATTCCTAAAAGGAAGATTATTCTCTTAAAAATAAATAACAAAAGGAATGGAGATGAAAATCATAGAAAATCTTTGAATTAATAAAGACTATTATCGAGAACGAAGATAGACCAGTGTATTATTTTTACGTTATAAACGTTAATTCAACATTATATTCCTCAAATTGTTCAAATATCGATTCACCGATTTATTATATTTCTTTGATGTTTCTAACTAAAAGATATAACTGCAAGTTAGTTTAATTTGTAGTCATAAATAGGACTAGTGGAGGTATTCGTTCGGTCACATCCCTCTGTGCTTTATAGCGAATTGTTATGGGATAACATAAATGTTTCTGTGTAGTAAAGATATCTAGCCTGATATTTATTTAAAAACAAGCAACGAAATAATAATGGTAGCTTTCTCGTCGTTACGGTTATTTATAAATAATGAAAAATGAGAAGATTTATTAAAAGATAATCAATTTAGGTTAATATTAAATATCCATTACGTGTAATTATTATAGAATAATAAACAATTAACTCTGAGAGCTTTTTAACACACACATGCATGCATGCACACATATACTTTCTCTCAGCGTTTTCAGATTTCATTATTTACGGATAATTATACCAATGAGGTATCATTTTGTCATCATTTGTCATATATTTGTATATAGCGAACGTATAAACTAATAAAACGTACTGATATTTTTCTTTTTAAAATAGAATTGGCAAAATAATATAAGAGAGAGAAATGAAAATTTAGTCGTATAGTCAAGAAATTCCTAAGGTAAGAAATTAATTGCAACAGGATATATATTATACTTAAACGTCAAGAGTATCCATCTTCTGACCAAGTTTTCTTCATTTTATACTTGAAGACAAATTTATAGAACGTTAATTGCTTTCTATATACCTTTTACGTGTTGCAAGAAATTTCGAGCTTTTTTTCTTTTTCTTAATTCCAAGAAACTTAATTCCAATAATACAAGAAAGAAATTGTTATTAAAGGAAGTTTGAAGAAAGCTTTCGAAGAAATTAAAAATAAATTGAAATTCATTCACGTACTGAAAGGAATCTAACAGTTCTTTGTTTCTTTCTTTCTATCTTGCTTTCTTTTATTCCTTCTTTCTTTCTTTCTTTAATATTTGTAACCAAGATAAAAGTTTCACGACACGTTCAACGTAAATCATTTATTTAAAATATGCTAACAGACTGGATCAAATATGCTTACCTTACGACGTGGCTTACGACGAACTAATCCACGTGATCCACGTCGAAGAATCTCTGCAACGCTTCTTCGAAAGTTACGTGTCATAAAGCAATAGACGACGGGATTGAGAGCACTATTCGCATGTCCTAGGAAGAGACAATAGGACAGGGCGTCGGTCACTGAAGAATATCCTTTGTCTGCGAATAACATTTTTTAAAAGCGATTACTTCTCTATAGAAATCATTCTTATTATCTATTAATTCTTAATAAAAACTATTAAATTAAGTTTTCACTTAATTATCATTAGATAAATTAATATTTCGTTGATCGTAGAGTGATATCAGATAATAACAAAAAGTATATGCAATATCATTATATTGTTAATATATATTGGTAATATATTTGCTTAATCATCGATTAAATTCTGGTAATTAATAAAATATATATTTGATAAATATTTTATGCTTAAATGATTAATAGAAAATAGAGTTTTTGCTCATTTTTTTGATTCTTTGAGTCACAATGAAATAAATTGATCTAGTGTTGCATTCGTTCAATCGTTAGTTACAAACTCGAATAGTCAACGAAATATAGTAGTAATATGTTTTATGTTTAAATGATTAATAGAAATTCGATGATCAAATAATTTAGAGAAGAATATTTTCTTAAGTTTTTAAACAACTTCGAATTAAAGTTCGACGATAAAATAAATTCCAATATGAAGTATGCGCGCTTTGACCTTGTCCAATGTATAAACCGTATCACATTGACTAGCTTAAAATGTTTTTCATTTGAAACTTATTATCAGCGGAAGTAGAGTTTGCCGAAGCAATTAAATACTTTTATCAAAACAAAACTCACCGACCACTTTCAGATCGACGAGCAGTCTAAGAACGTTGTAAGGAAGCCAACAAAGGGCAAAAAGCACTGCAAGAAGCAGCAATATCCAAGCGATTCGTCTTCTCTCACGTACCAATCGGAAGTTCTACAAGTAAACAGTTAGAAGTCGTTACTGTCTCTATTAAATAAAACGACTATTACATTTATCCGATTCATTGAAAAGAACGAAGAGAGAGAGAGAGAGAGAGAGAGAGAGAGAGAGAGAGAGAGAGATCGACCATCGTGTTACGTGATTAGGAAACGGTTCAATGAAAATTTCAAAGAAAATAGATGTGTCGTTGTCGATTTAAAGATAAAAAGAAAGCAAACGAACGAACAAATAAAACAAAGAATTAATAACGAGGGAAAAAAAGATTCATGAATGATACGAGTTCGCACGTACGTAACTTATGTCATCTTACATCCGTTTCTTTGAATAGCCTTTAACGAAGTCTACAAGTGTGACACGAGACCGAATCGTTTCTTATTTGACGTCATCGTAAACAGTATATACATATGGAATATGAAAGAATATCGGAGCTTCAAACATGTTTATGACTCGAGATACATTTCTTCTCGCTCGTTGGCTTGCAGGTCGGTTTAGATGCGAGACTTGTCTGAGATAAAATTTTCCGAGCGTTCCTGTATCATCTATCTCTGAGCTTACTGCGCGTAAGATTGAATCTTTTTTTCTACTTCTTTATAAAAAAGAAGAAACTTTAAAAATGATAGCATACTTTTGAAACCCATTTTTGAGGCCGAAATAGATATATATTTATTCTAGAAAGAAGAATATTTGGATTGTGTGTGTTTATGAATGTATATTTATATCTCTTTTTCTAGTTTCATGCATACATACTTCATATACATACTTATGATGTAAGATGTAAAGAAGGATCTCTACGTGTTTACAAATGTATAAGATATCAATGAGTGTCCTTCTAATCCGAATGACAAATATTCAATAGTATATTGAACACAAATACAACAAACCGATAAGAAAAGAAATAAAACTATTATTTACTAACTTGTTGCGAGCTAGCACTACCCTTGACGCTGTCGCAGTCGAACGGTGGTTTCCGAGCACAAAGGGTCCGACCCATCATGGAGTAGGCCAATATCACGACGAAACCTGACAAAGGAAGAGATAATTGAGATCGAAACTTGGAGACAAAGAGATATCGATTTTCCTGAAAAATTCTCTTATATATAAGTTCTATAACGCAATAATATCGTCAATAAGAAAATGAAATTTCGTATATATATTTCTCATTTTTGATTCATCTTTAAATACGACTTTTGAGTGCTGCGTACGTGTGAGTGTGTGATAATCGTTCTAAAATTTACTCTCGATCATTTTCTTATTTTTATTTCATAATTTATCGTTGTCCTTTATTTCTCAATATGATAAAAATAACTTGTAAGAGAGTACGTACCAGGAATAGCATAAACTAAAATAAAACAGGCGGTACCGAATAAATCAGGCCCTATACCAAGCGGATTCAAATCTTCCGAGCAGATGTAGAAAGCCGGCGGCAATCGGGAAGCGCGTGTATCGTTGAGTGAAAAATTCTCTTGTAGCGCCCAAGGACCATGAAGAGTAATATTAACAAGATCCGTTTGAGGACTTTGGAGAGTCATCTGTCAAAGCGAAATCAGATAAAAATTTCGTACAAATAAATCGATTGGTGAATATCTGTAAGTACCGAATTATGTTTGTATTCACGACTACCGTTTCAAATTTATCAGAAAATCAAGTATCGGTTTTTATCAATCGACCATTAAAACGATTCCTATATTATCTCTGATAAGAAAAAATGTTTATATGTTTAATGATAATATAATCCTTTATAATCTTATACTTATTTTCTATATAACAAAAATTTATACAACGCGAAACTAATGAACGTATACTATATATGAACTAACAATTGTATAATTTACAATTTTTTTTTTTTATTTTTTTCATTAAAGAATTATTTCTATTAAAGAAAAGAAACGATTTGTAACTTTGAAATTAGAATATTCGTATTCATTTGCATTCTAAAACGCATGCATTGTAGTATTTTTAAGAACTGTTATTATTTATAACAATCTTTTCATCGAGAGATTTTTTAAAATAGAAAATGCAAAAATAAGATATTTTAGGATTATAAGAAAAAGTAATTTTTTCATGAAACACTCAAAGGATTTGCTGTAATAGTATACAGTTTCCCAGGAAATTTCGTTTAATGTAATCCTTTCTTCTTGAGATAGATTATTAATATTCAGTATAGCTATCAATAATATTTATATGACGTAGGACTAAATAGGATTATATCTACTTTTCATCGAAATCGAAGTTTGATAATAAGTTATCCGATTTATAACTATTAATATTTCTTTTCATTTTTTCTTACTTTAAATTTTATAATCAACGCATCTTTCGCTATTTCCATATTTCGGGCCTATGATATTACAAAAAGAAGAAAGTAAAAGCTTTATCGTGTTAGAACTAAAGGTGACATGGAAATCACAAAATTACATAATGTATAAGATAACAAAATTTTTGTTTCAAATCTGATGAGAAAAGATATAATTACTTTACAAATTTTTATAATTATTATATAATTGTTTCTCATTTAAAAATAAATGTAAGTATAATACGCTTGAGAAAATAAAACTGCGAACTGCTATGAACGAACTCCTTGACGATAAAAGAATGGTATAACAATAAGCTAGCTTATGACGATGAAAAGAAATAATATTTCAATACATATACGTAGACACATACATTCATATAATACAGATGTATAAGGGTATGAGTTTATAGTTATTATATATAGTGTTATAAAGAGAAAACAGATAGAACTAATTAACTCGATTGCAAAGCTATTAAAAATAATATAAAGCGTAGATGAAACTTACCCCTTGTAATACAGGCATGAAGATACTCAAAGCTACTAGCCATAAGATAACTATAACGACCACGGTACTCTTTCGATTGAATACTCGTCGAAAAGCTATAGGACTCCGTATTGCTAGATACCTATCGATACTCATCGCAGTAATTGTATAGACCGAAGCAGCAACGGCCACACCTGAAAAACCAGCTTCGATTATGTGCTAGTCGATTAATCGTTAAGGATCAACTTCCTTGCCTTATCGTTCTAACATTTATCGATTGCTCTAGATAATAGAATATAATACACTCGTGAACATTTATCTTATGTGGCCTCATTCCCTTTACGAGATTTCATGATATTATTTCTACAATATTAAAACAGCGTAAAAGAAATCAAATATAATAGGTATATTTGTAAAATTGTAACTAATTGGAAAATTCTATTGTATAAAATCATATGAAAAGTTTACGAAGCTGTTAATAACTTTCGTTCTAGTATTTATTTTTTTTTCTCTTTTTCTCTTTGTTTCTCTCTTATTCTCTTTGTTTTTATATCAATCGTAAACGATGCAATTTTTGTGCATAATAATCAAGTAACGTTAAAAAAGCTTCGCCCAATCATCCAAGTTGAACAACTACGAAGCATGGTAGAAAATTTCACGGTTGGTAAAATGCACATTTTGAACCATTATTTCAAGTCATTCGCTGTTAACCAACTTCCTTCTGTAACTCGCATTGAAAGAGAAAAAGACAGAGAAAGAGAGTGTATGGTGTATATTCTAACAATAAACATTTTCTCAACAGATAACTTCCAGATAACGATGACTGAGATTTTACTAACAAACGAGGTCACGAAAAAGTATAATACTTGGTATATGTATGTGTATATATATATATATATATATATATATACATATACATACATATATATATATATATGTTATTCCGAACCATGTTATCCCGTTTTGACTGTACCCTAAAATAGTTCTGTAGATATTTCTAGTACTTTTATTTTTTTTTTTTTTATGATTAGCAGCTACATTAAGGAGAAACAATTTTCAGCGAGCTTTTAAATCTCTTCTATGATTTCCTCGGAACTTAAATGAATAGATAATGATGATAATAAGAAGAAAGAGACAAATATAAAAGCCAATGGGAAGAAAAATAGATAAGAAAAAGATCAGTGATTTTTATAATGTATATACATTTTAACGTTCGAGTATCATTAGGCTCGTAATTGTATAAAATAAAAAGGGAAAAGTATCGACAAAGTTCGCCAGAAAAAAAAAAATAATAAAACTCGATAGAAAATGATTTACGATCGTAAAGAACGTTTTAAATATTTCTTATTGTTTATATTATTATGAGTAATATAGTTAGGTATATGGAAAATATACATTGTGTCGTAGGATTTTACATTCTAGTTAAATATTTGCTAATGGATCATCCGTTCTCAAGATGTCGAAGAACAAAGTCAACAGTAAAATATTCGCATCGGACAAACTCTATCCTACTGGAAAAGGAATTATGTTATATAATATTTAAAATCGGTGATGAACGCTTGAAAATACTCGTGTTCTAAGAAAGATGAATTGCACACGCGCCCGAGAACAAAGAGATGAATTTTGCGAACAATATTCATTTATTTATGCTATTATCTCGCTTTGCAATAGTGAATATTAAATATGTAAATAGAAAACGTTTATTCATTCTCTTTTATAAGAAAGTTATTAATATAGATATACGAGAACAAGTTTGATCGATCTTACTTTCTTTTATTAATCGAGATAAAAAGAATTTCGAAAGGAATATTTCCATAAATTTATTTACGCATGAAAAATACAATGGAATCTTTCTAATTAATCGTCGGTCGATATCACTAAGGAATGCTTTCAACTTTTAATTCAACTTAATTTTATCTATCAAGATCGATTATGACGGATTTATGCACAAAAAGATGGAGACGGTCGTTTCGCGGACTCCGTAAAACAGAGGATTTATGCACATGACAAAATGTAAATCTACGTTATATAGTAAATATAAATTTATATTTGTAATAATAATCGAATTTGGACAATGTATATTATTCCTCTTCTGCATGAATAATCGAAGGGAGAAAATATATGTTGTGCATAATTAATTTATACTAATCGAGCTTTAAGTGCTTCGGGCCGCTTAAAGCCTATATTTGTCAGTGGTTGTCAGTGGTTGAAGTATTTTAATCTGGTTATCAAATAGAAATTTGATGATAGAAACGAAATTGTAGAGTTCGAATAAACTTACCTTGTAGATATGAGGACAATTTACACATAACTTCGCCATAAATCCAGACAAGTGAGACAGCTTGACTGGCCGCAACTGGCATACAAATCGTAGTCACCAATAGATCAGCCACGGATAGATTCACCACAAAATAATTTGTAACGCTGAAAACAAAAGAATAGTCGCGTATGTGTGTATGTGTATCTTCATTAGAATGACAAGCGATAAAATTCAACTGATGGAGCGAATACAGAGGATCAATAGGATAGATCCTATGCGAGGTTGACCATAACAAATAGAAGTCGCGATATTATAGTATACTCGTGTATTGAACCTTGCATTAATAGATACAACAAACATTGTAATTTTCTGTGACTCGTTCTTTGGACTTTTAAGTAATATTGTCGTTTCTCTTTGAATCCTTATTTATCTATGCATAAATTGTTAGAAAGGACGAGTGCAAAAAATTACGTTTTTATGACGGACAATATTAATTTAAATCAAAAATAACATTTCAATTCGGGAACAAGATAACTGGTTTAACAATCGTATAAAACAAGTCAAACGAATGATCGACCGATCGGTCGGTTTTCCATTTAATATACATGTGTATATATATATATATATATATATATATATATATATATATATATATATACGTATATACGTATATATAAAAGGATGATGGAATAAAAAAAAAGCGATTTATAATCCAATATGTAACCTATTTCTTCCACTCGAAAAATTGATACAGTAATTCGTTTGATATCGAGTTGTGTGGTATTCATGAAAACCTATATACGAATATTTTTCTACCTGAACGATTTCTATTCGACATAAAATGTAATTTGGCCGTTGTAATATCACGTAAAAAAGTTATTTTCATTAAACGTGATATTTATCATAAATACATTCGATTCCATAATGAGTAAAGGACAAATTAATCGATTTTTTTCATAAAATTAGCGAAATGAACATATTTTTCTTAATATCAACGATCGGACGGCGACAACGAAAATGTTTTATTTCGTACAGACTATCGTGACTTCTTATTTCACTTGTTGATAACATTTGTTATCTTTAACGAAAAAAAGAAAGGATAGAGAAAATGGTGTGGTTAATGTAAAAATGGTTTCACCGACGGCCGAGACGACGAGACGAAGCGGAGACTTCGTAGCAAAGGCGATAATTTTCGTTCGAAAAATAAGCGGCAATGTGTTTGCTTCAACGTTATTCTGTTCGTTCATTCGTGCGTCCATTATAAATGCGTACGTAGTGTTTATTTGAACGATGCACCCGCCGCGGTCGGAAATAAGCACTTTACAGTTTGCCTTCTGCATCCTCAAATACTTCTCCATCCTACAAGTTCTTTATCGAGAAATTTTCTCTTCCATCGTTCATCGAATACTAATCGCTTAAGAATCTCTAAATCTAACTGACACAGACTGATTCATGACTCAACAATAATAATTCATTCACGCAAAATTCACTAACGGTAATTATTAAAAACTTTCTATATGAGATTTTTCGCGAAAGTAGTTTCTAATATTCTTTTTTCTTTAAATCCATTTACTATTTATCGTATTAACTTTATGAAAAGGGTGAAAGGGAGACAAAAAAAAAATAAAGGATCAGAACGTGAGAAAAACTCGAGTAAAGGAGCTTTGAGATACGATTTTTTTTTTTCTTTTTGACAAGGAGAGAAATCATTCAATTTTTTGAGAAATTTCTGAGATTTTGTGTAAGAAAATTGCAAAAAAGAAAAATATTTTAAGAAAAACTCGGATACTTAATCGTCACACTTCACATTTCATATCAAAATCTGCCAGAACATCGGAACGCGTTGCGCATTTGGGGCTGGTGATTATGAAAATGATCTGACAATAAATTGCAACATTAAAAAATTAATTAGTTTATAGCAACGACTTCGTTATGCTTCTTTATTCTTAACTTATTGTAAACCACTTTCATAATCATCGACTCAATTGATAATACACTCTGATCCATCGATATGTATTGATCTAAGCGCTACGAAGGCGCTTTGTTTTAATGAATTTTTTTCAAAAACAACTCACGTTGAAATAGTTAAATTACAATTGTCTCGTTAATCGATTTTCTCGCTTGTCAAAATCTTATTCTGTTATTTGTATCAAAGTAATACTATATCGAGATATATTTTATTTCAATAATTCATACAATTCCAATACGAAATTCATTCTGCTTTGTAATTAATCGTTCTGTTGAACAACACAATGTTATTTACTCCGAAAGCGAATATTCTGTTAATTAGGTAATAAATGTTATAAAGAAATCATCTGTCCTTTCAAATTCTCTCAATTGTTAAAATCGTTCGCCATGTGTAAACAATGATAAAGGGTATGTTACGAACTAAACAGATAATATTTTAAGAATAAAGCATCCATGAAATAATTATTCCTATGAAATTAACTTAAGTGAAATCAAATTCTTTGTTTATTATTGTTGCAACATCAAACAAGAAAAGAAAAGAAAGAATATGACGCAGACTATGAAAAAAAAAATCTTTTATTCTTTTTTTTTTTGCTTTCTTTTTTTCCACATGGGTTTAATTAGATAAACATCGACTAAACGATCAATAATATTTAGAAAGAAAACATCCGTGGAGTAAATTATTCCATTGATGAAATGAAATCCTTTATTTACTATTATGTTACAACATCAAAGAAAAGAAAAAAGAAAAATAGAACAAAATGGACTTTGATTGTGAGAAAAAAACATCCTCTTTTTTATCTTTTGCTCTTTTTCTACATGGATTTAGATAAACATCGACTTTAGCATATGATCGAAAACAAATAAACCTTGACGATCTCCCCTTATATTTCCTCTTATTTTCTCTCTCTTTCTCTCTCTCTCTCTCTCTCTTTTTCCCTTTCTCTCGCTCTCTTTTCTCTCCCTCTTTCTCTCTTTCTCCCTCTCATTTCCTTTCACTATCTATCTCTTCCTCTTCTCACTCATTCATCTCCACGTTCAACATTTTTATCCTCATTCTCTTAGCTTCGAAAAAATAGTAGAATCATTCTCCCTTTTTCTTCGATGTATTTCTTTTTATAAATAATAGGTACGAATTTCCATAAAACTATTCCATTACACTTTGTACGATCGATGATGAGTTACTTTCTCTGATATATGAGTTACAGATAAAAAATGATGTCTTTATTGACCTGTCGATAGACATCTCAATACACCATTTGTCTTTACTCTTCGTATATGCGAAAAACGAAATAGATCTATTTTTCTTTTTTACGTTTCCGTGCTTTTAGTATATTATATCGTCACATTATACAGTTCATACCTGATAAGTTTATGTAAACTTAGTTTGACCATTTTTATTATTTTTCTATAAGTAAAATTACGTACGGTTTTATAAGAAAAATTACAATGCACGAACGGTGCATAACAATCCGATAAAATAATTTGGGGTAACACTTTTGATCCAACTTTTAGTATATTTATGTCATAAACATTTATAGCTAATGAATCAAAATACGATAACGAAAAAAAATAGCTATCCATAAATATCTTTAGTACATAATTTATAAACGTTATTCATCGATAGACAGAAATAATAAAGAGAACATACCTTCTCATATAGTGATACTTGAAGACAACAGCGATGACAAGTGCGTTGGCTGTGACAGCTAATGCGATGACCGGTACATAAAGAGTAATTAGCAAATAATCCGGTTGTACATGATTGAAACTATCATATAGATCCCACATCATATTGGCTACAATCGCATTTTGATCGTATACAAAAGTAGCAGTTGTAGAATTCGTCGTCATGGTTGTGCTAACGAACGGTGTTATGGTCGATGTCGTTGACGTTGACATCGTCGTCATACTTTCGTTATATATTCCAGCATCAAACCAAAAAAAATCACGTAGCGAACGTGTCATAGTTGTTATTCCCGTAAAAGAGATATTATACTTCCTGTGTATCCCAAGAGATAATCACCATCATCCACATTCAACACCCTTTTGGACTCTTTTTCTTATTTTTCTGTTTTCTCAGATCCTTTCCCAGAAGATTAGATCAGGATAATCCAAAGAAAATTTCAGCTACCGTAATACAAACATCGGTAGCTTTTCGAGTATATCTGAAGATCCTTTCACCTTCAACATTTTTCTTTTGAAGGGTGTAACCAAGGAGTGGCGTGTCTATTTCCACAAAAAAAAAAAAAGGTTTAATCGTTCGATGATGAACTTGTGAATATTTGTTGGAAGATTGAGGAGTGACCGGAAAAAATTATTAAGAAGTGCCTGAAAATGATTGGAAGTTTAAAAGAATGAACATAAGCGCTAATAATAACTAAAACACGTGTGTAAAATATCCTTGAAGTAAGTGATCTTATGATAAGTGATTAGATGGAATTAAACGGAAGTATTCAATTGAATTATATATCAATTTGCTTTACAATTAGTTAATAGTATAAAGCGATCAAGTTCAAGATATATACAGAAAATGATATATTTTTAACCAGTGTACCTTAATTCTTAATTCTCCTTGATTAAATTTGATCTCGAATTTCTTTCTTTTGAAAAAAAAAAAAAACTATATCTTACATGGATACTCCATATAAAAATATGAAAAGTAGATGCGGTTGACTGCAAGAGAAGCAAAATATACCGGACGTATTTTAAATTGTAAAAAGCCAGAGAGATCTTCTAACATGCGATTCGTCTGAAAGAACATCAGCAAATGAGTACGCGTCTCCTTCTCTTTTTATTCGAATTTACCGAGGACTTGGCAAATATAATATTAAAAAAAAAGACATAAATATATATATATACAATTCGCTAGAGT
The DNA here is from genome assembly GCF_905475345.1 of Vespula vulgaris. Taxonomy (NCBI): domain Eukaryota; kingdom Metazoa; phylum Arthropoda; class Insecta; order Hymenoptera; family Vespidae; genus Vespula; species Vespula vulgaris. The sequence goes on from NC_066589.1 coordinate 1,831,709, forward strand.
GCAAGCGTTATTTTCATTTTGACGTCATATCGTCAGAATTTTTCAAAACCAAGATCAATATGACAGATAATAGAATTCTTTGACTTCCATTATTACTCATACGTTTGTCAACGTATTGTTCAAGCTTTAATAGGAAGTACACTCGAGTCCTATACGCTTCGTTATATTCCATTCTTTCTTTCGCGATCCATTAAGCGTCAAGTTCTTCTCTAACGGAATTGAATTTTCGTCCCAATAGCACGCACTTCTCGCGCCTTTTTTCTCTTTTCTTTTTCCTAGTAATTCCTACATTGTTCTTTCGATTCGTTAGAGAGTATTATTAGAAGATCATTAATCTCGAAACGATTGCTTCTTTAAAAGAAAATTCTCACGCTTAATTGGATGAAAATCAAAATAAAATCAGTTATATTCCTTTAGCGAGATCAACCGGATTAAAAGCAATCAATAAAAAAAAAAAGAAAAAAAAACTCGATAGGTATCGAAAAAGATTTTTAAAAAATCATCCATCGACTAATTAAAAAAATGAACGTGGAATATTTTTTTGTTTTGATTCTCGTGCTATAAATATTTAAATACTTATATATGTACTACGTGTAATATACAATGTAAAGTGCAATGTACTTTAACATACTTTTTTTTATAATCTGCGATCACGTCTGATTTTGTTATAATTTTTTTTTAATTTCCTTCTATACGAGAGAACTAATTTTAATAAAGATTCGAATATACTCAATTTATACGCTTCATTTAATTGACACGACAATAACGAATTCTCTCTTTTTTCTTTTATCTTCCATTTCATTTAAAATTGTAGCATGCAATGTCTAATTAATTTAAAATATGTATATCAGAAACAATTCATCGATAAATAAGTAAAATTCCACGAAGGTTCACCGCTGCGAAAAAGTTTTCTCACAGAAAACTACGAAATAAAGTAAAAGATCGATCTTTTTCATATTCTATCAATATCAACAAAATTTAATTTCGTATCTGAACTTTTCATCCATATTATATATGTATCTTTCTCTCTTTCTCTCTCCCTCTCTCTCTCTCTCTCTCTTTGTGTATGTGTGTGTGTATATGTGTATGTGTGTACACTTCACTTTTTTTAAATCTTTTTGTGTATCGTATAACTTCATTATTATCCGTAGAATTTAATTACTTACTCGTTTATAACAGAAATAAGAGTGAAATTTGATATTATAAATATTAGATGCGTAATAAAATTAAAAAAACAACTTCTTCCTCAACATCATACGAGATCACAAAATCACAATAAACGTTATTCAGTTTTACTCAAATATAACAAATAACGCGTATCAATTTCATTAGAAACTTATATTCAATATGGCACTTTAACGAACACTATCCTACACTGACGCAACATGATGATGGTATAATTTTACCTCAATCAATAATAATACACACACCATATACATTTATAATAACCGCAGAATCTCTCCTAGGTCCATTAAACTAATCACCGTCATCACCAAAATTAAAAGAGCAAGAAATTTTTCCTCTACGATCGCCATGTCCGATTTTCGTTGGGATCCTAATTTTATCGCAAGGTCCTTCGTCGAAATTTCGATTTCTTTCCGGTTTCTTTTCTCTCTCTCTCTCTCTCTCTCCCTCTCCCTCTCTCTTTCTCTCTCTTCCTCTCTCTTTCTCTCTCTCTCCCTTTTCTCTCTTTTTCTCTGTCTCGTTTGAAATAAAAATGAAGAAGAAAAAATGAAAAAGAAAAATAGAATCTATAAAATAAAATTTATTCGCGATCACCGACCGTTATTATTTCAACGCGTACCGCGAACTTTTTCGTTCGTTGTCGCCGACGACAAAGCAGAAAGAAGAATCGTGGCATACTGGAGGGAATAGAATCGTGACTCCCGCCGAAGGTGTTGAAGGCGCCGCCGTAGTCGTATAAACGAGCCCACCTACACCTCATTGCCGAGAACGCGCCTGCGTCTTTCATCTTTTCGTCTCTTCCTCATCCTTCGCGCTTTCATAACGAAAACCAAGAGCTTTCGTATCTATCTTCTTCTTGAGATTATTTACGAATAGTTCTCCAATCGAAATATATTGGATTAAACAATAAATAGATAATGTTAATAAAACCATTTTCAGAATTGCATATCTCTAAATAAACAACACTAGTATTTTGTACACAAAATACTGACATTATTTATTAGCTCGAATTATTTATGAATTGTTTCTCGATCGATATACATTGGATTAGCCAATAAGTAATGTTAATAAAGCCAACTCCGCTATTTTATATCTAAATAAACAACAGTAGTATTTTCTGCTATTGAAAATTCTAACATTAGATACTTATTGGCTAATCTAATACTTGTACATATTCGTAGAAAATTTGTACATTTTTCATAAATTCTTATTGCATACGCGTTGTTCTTTTATACATTATACATAATATACTTACTTGCGCTTATCAATTATGTGAAGTTTTGTGATATTTATTTTTATCGACACATTACTTTTGTTTACGTTCTTGATCTTCCATGTAAAAGTAAACTAAAAAATCTCGTTTTTGGCAAATATATTGGAATATTTGATTTTCTCATATCTTTGGACGTTACATTGCTCAACTTTGAACGATAATCATAAAGTAGAGCAGAATCGAATACGAATTGATAGTCACATCTCTGTTTAAACGATCATTATTTGTTACAAAAATATTTACGACATGGTTCATCAAATATCTGTTCAATGAATTAGCGTGCAATCGAAAAATTATTGATATAAATGTTATTGCGATATATGATTCTTTTAAATTCAATAGCCATGTAACTATACGTATATACAATCATGATATTTTTAATATATATATCGTATCTCGTTGTAAACTTCATAGACATTTACTATCAAATAAATGTATCACTAATTTTATATTAAAATAATAATCGCATGTCTATATTATAATCAAACTACTATATAATTCAAAATAATCAATTGTTCTGCGTCCAATCGTACGATATATATTACACCGCAACGAGACACGATATTTATAATATAATAACATCAGCACACATCAATCAGTAGTCAATATCATCACTTAAGCAATATGAACTTAATAGCTTTACGATCCAATAATTTATTTATTCGTGATACGAGTAATTTGATAAAATTCCAATTAATAAAAAAATCATCCGATTGCCATGCAGTAAAAAAATAAAAACAAAAAAACAAATGCATTTATCGTGAAACAGAATGAAATGATTTTTTTACATAATCCCGTAATCATAATATTGAATTTAGTTTAATTCCTTCTTCGATCGATAAGTTTAATTTGAAATCACGTTCAACAAACAAAGAGAAATCGAGAGTAATTACGTTGTGAATTTTCCAGTACGACAATTTCTACTGTAAAAGAAAAAAAGGTAAAAATGAAGATAGAAAGAAAGAAAGAGAGAGAGAGTAGAGAGCGCGCGTGAAATTCTCACATAGGTAACTCATTACGTCGATATCGTTGCTTCTGTCATCGACAGAGACATATCATTTGATAGCAAAAGCCAATTGAAACTACGTCAACTTTAACATCATTTCTATACTTCGTCAACCATATCCATAGTTCTTCTCCTTGTTCCTTTTATCTTCCTCTTCTTGACTGCGTTCCTTAGAAATTCACATTTCTATCGAATGCTAGTCGTGTTTGTTATAATAACTAACAATAGTTTCAATAACGACGAAATTATTTTATTAACTGATCCTTTAAAATTCTCTTCGTAGTTTTTCTTTAACAAAACATTGCTTTCACATGATATGTATATATACATATGTGTGTGTGTTTGTGTGTATATACGATACGGTGAAACGAAGCTTAGAAATGAATGAAAATTGCATCAAACTAATCGATTCATTTGATCCAATCACTTCGTTTTTTCCAGCTACTCGAGGTTCTTTCTTTCGAATAATACTGGTTGCATCGATAGAATGACAAAAAAACGTTCTGTCACGTAGAAATTAATCGTAGAGTGGAAATCAACGTGGAAGTTCATCTTCGATATAGGAGATCACACGTTATTGGCATGTAGAATCACCAGATATGTCATTATTCCCGAAGCTATCTGTAAAAGTAAAGATGATATATTTATTGATTATTGATGAAAAAACAATTTGATATTATGTAAGTGTGTTTTAAGGAAAAAAAAGAAAAAAAAAAGCTGAGTTATATTAACTTTCTCAGCTTCGTATCGTCTTACGGAAAGAAGAAGAGACAGATCGATGCGAATCAAGCCAGCGGCAGCGAAAAAATAGACTTTCCTTAGCTGAAAATATGCCGCAGCCTCGATGTTATCCTGTAATTACAAGAAGCAGATCGATAAAGTTGCAAAGAGAAAAAAAGAAAGAGAGAGAGAGGAAGAGAAAGATAAAAAAAAAGGACTACAAAAACAGAAAGATCGTGAAGCAATGCTCTGATAAAAGTAATCCTTCGGTCTAATTATTACACTGTAATTAACTGTCGAAGAACAACGATAATCTAGAAGCAAACGAATAATACGTAGGACGAGAGTAGTCTTGATATTCGAACTTGAAAGATCTTCGATTTCAACGAAAATCGTGAGAACTTTTAAATTGAAACAGAACGCAAACAAGAAAATGTCTGAAAAAAGAAATTAAAAGAGAGACATTTTTCCGATAGATCTCACCTGGGTGAAATTTCGTTTTCCGATGACTGAGGAAAGTGGTGAAAAGGCAATTTTTCCGACGTCGTTTGCCTGGAAATATCAATACGATGCAACATTATTTGTATGAAAATGAAACATTCTTTTTTAACTTTACTGATCTCACCTGAGATGCCGTAGCATGACAAATAGCTATGATCAAAAAAAGATTCCCGACGCAAGCAGAAATCAACAAGGATTCTCGTACCAGCAAGAGAGTCGGTAATTCGTCACCTCCATTGATCGTATAGAGTCTCGAAAGTGTGTTAAAAGACATACTGATGATCCAAAAGAAAAGTGGAGCCGCATAAACCGAATTTATGATTTGAGTCGCATTCGACAAGCAACAATGTAACCACCATATTTCTTCCAACCGAAAATTCACTCTCGACCGTTCCAGGACCATGATCTTTCCATCTGCAATTATAAATAATAAACGTTAACGCAAAACGCTGACGAGGTGCAAAAGTAGAAAGGGAATTAAATTCAAAGATAGAAATATTCTCTTTTCAATCGTTATCAATAAATTTACTTTTATATTGAAACCCATTGGATTCATGCATATACAAGAGAAATTCATATTTTCAGTTATGGAAATGGGATAGAATAAATTTGATACACACGTGATCCCGCGTAAAGGTAAAAATTTAATAAAATATGTGTGAAAAATAAGTAAGATATATTTGATGTTAATATACTTTGTATTATCAAAATAATATATATCTTAGTATATACTATAATCAAAAAAATATTTTTACAATAAATTTGTGGAATAACATACAAACCGAACGATATTTCGTTTAACACTTAATTTCATTTTAACGATACTTTAATAAAGTGGCTTCATAATAATTGTTCATTGAAATTAATCGTTCCACGGAATAATAACGAAAATGAACCATAATTAAAATTCAAAGTGAAGTACTTTAATACATACATATTATCTTGTAGAGTCGGGGAAGCTTGAAAAAACATTACGTAAATATAACAAAAGAATGAAACTTAGATCGTTAATAAAACTGGTCTTATACATTAATTCGTCGTTCACAATGTTTGATATATATCAATGTTACGTGCGTAGAGGGACATTAAAGGGTTCAATCGATTACTTGTCAACCTAGAAACGAGCTTGGTAGCTTTCTTTGAGATATGTGACGAAACGATACCACACCAGTGGTTACCGTTCTAAGAGAAAACCGAATGGTCTGTATGTGTGTGCAAGCGTTTACGATAAAGAAAATGAAGATTCATAAGCGAAGAAAAAATAGAGAAACGAAGAAAAAGAAGAAAAAGGAAGAAAGATAAAAGAAGAAAATAGAGAAGACAAGAAACGATCTCGTTTTTTCGTTCTATCTTTCGAATCGATCGTAACATGTGATAAATAAAAGACACAAATAAACGAATGGAAAATGTCCTCGATAAAAGATCAGAATAGCACGTCAAGGAATGAACTCACCTTCGGAAAGTAACAATATCTCACAAAGCCTTCGAAATCTTTGATAGAGGAGAAAGGACAATCCGACAAATTTCAATAGCTGCATCGATATCGCAGCGTTCACCATCCCATAAGTGATCCCATTGAACATCGGCGCAGATTCTTCGCAACTGTGCACATACATACACGTACACCCACGCGCACATACTCACAATAATTTGAAAAAGAGAGAGAGAAAGAGAGAGAGAGAGAGAGAGAGAAAAGAAGAAATACAGAAAATACGCTTGAATCAGGAACGAAAGATTACGTTATAAGATTAAAAGTTAAAACGTCTATCTGATTCAATTCAATGCGACTATAAAAACATTGATTGAAGCAATGAGAAAAGATAAATAGCAAATTATTATAATTCACGTTAGAACTGTCAAGAAATACACACTGTGAATTTATATTTCAGTATTTATTGATATTTCTGTTTTATATCATATGACCATATCACCTAGAAATCATAAAACACATATCCAATGTCCGTGGTACTTACTCGTTAAAATAAGAAGCGATGAAATGTAATTACCTTCGTAGAATGGTGAATAAAAACAGAAAAAGAAATAAAGAAAAAATATATAAATAAATAAGAATATGATGATGTTATAATTCCGAAGTCATGAAACATCACGGAACGTAAAAATATCGTAAAAAGGGGGAAGTCTCCCCAGTATCTTACCAGTAGCTCGTATATCCAACGGCAAACCAAACCAAGAAAGTAATTAAGACTAAAGCTTGGCACATGCGACGAATCTTATTGCTTTTAGTTGGACGTTCGTTAAATCTCGTGGTGCGATCGAAGTTTCGTAATTGGGCGAAGGCAGCATGAATTTTCCAGTTCCAGGTAATCGAGAGAATAGCATCGGTAAAGAGACAAATATAAGATAGACTTGTTCTTGCAAAAGTCAACAAAAAGCTCTTGTACTCGAGTTCAGTATCGACGATTATTAAATAGAGGCCAATGATACAGGTACTCAGATATATGGACATCCATAAAAGCGTGTATATCATGCCACGTTTCGTAATTAAAATATCTTCCTCGGTTATAACGTGTGGTCCAAATCCGAAGAATCTTGATGCTTGTAGAAAAGGTTCTATGTCACGAGTCAACCCTACCATTCTTCGTGATCCAACCGAGCTCTCTTCTACGAGATGTATTCTGAAAAGACAAAATTAATATAATAAGATAACAATTTAATAAACATCCTCCTGTATAGTGAAACATTTCGATGGTAATACCAGAAAAAAAAAAATTGGTAAAAGCAAAGCGTTCTTATGATAAATGCGTAGTTTCTAACTAGAGCTACTACACTAGAGTTGAAGTTACTAAAGCATTCGGAAAACTAACTGAACTCCAAACGCGCTTTCTCTTCTATTGATCCAGAAATCCCCATACAGAACGATTACATCTATTCTACGTATGTTATATAAGAATTTTTTAACACGCATAACAAATCATATTAATTAAATCTATCTAATTATATACTGGATGTGAAGAATAAAATATAAAGATGTAAAGCATAGATGTAAAAATCAATTTATAACTAATAAACTATACGTAGAGTGTACGTACATCTATTATACATTCTATTAACGATGATATCTATGAATCCTATGATCATCTTAATAAATGTCCAAATAAAACAAAATTCTGAACCTTCAATACAAATAATGACTACTTAAAGCCGGAAGCAAATCCTCAATCATGCTATCCTTCAAATGTATTCGTGTCTATCGTCGGTCATCATCGAGATTAATGAAAATGCTAGGACGATAAGGAACATTGCGGATATCACATAGACTATCTCTAGATATGTACAACGAACAGTTAAAATGATTTACGAGCAAAAAAACATTCTTTTCTTTCGTCCGATCGTATTCCTTTCATCGTTAGCGCGTAACATTACTAAGTTAAAGGACTGTAGGAGTTTGAACGACCGTGAAAGTGCCTGTATATCTTTTTTAAAAGTAACAACGAAAACAAAATGAAGATCTTAGCTGATATTTTTTCATTTTTGTTTTTACGACAATAATTTTACAGTACTGAAGTGCAGAGGATAATGAAACGTGTCCAGGATCCAGTGCATTCGAATTAAACTCTCTTTTCTGGAACGGATGGATGGCAGCCATTTTTCAAGTCGAAGCAACGTCCTGGAAAACAAAATCTTCGAGAATACATTTACTATATAAATTTAATTTTCCCATACAGTTACGGAATTAAATGTAATCGAAGAAATACATCGATGAGATATAGCGTGCAAGAGATTAAGTTTCAATAACAAAAATGAAAATTGAATCTCGTTCAATATGAATTTGAATCGAAGTAACGTGCTATTGATCAACGTTACCTTTACGAAATGATTCTCTTTTCTTTCTTCCTGTTCTCTTGGTTGAACTTCTACACTCGTTATTGGGAAAAATGTAACATCACCATTACTAATTCTATGCATATTCAACGTTTTTTATTATCATTCGAGTTTCTAAGTATTTCTAAACAATGCGATCGTACCGATAAATGAAGTAGGTAAGTCAACTTTGAAAAAAAATGTTCAAACTCCTACATATAAATTCTTTCTGGTACGATCTCTCCCTTACGACGACGCGATGACTACTACTATAAAACTAGAACTACCTATTGCTCGACAGCTTGAATACGCTGAGGCTTCCTTCTTTCATTCTATAACCTTTTCCAGCAAAACAGTTTCGAGAATACCACGTTCCTCAGCCTACCTCGAGGACAACTTTGTCTTCGTCGAACGGGGTTAGATAAATAATATGGACAAGCGTTGAAGGGTCGAAACGATGAAGCACTTTGGAAACGATACAGATCTTAAGTCACACATGACATACGTATTGGGAATCACATAACATAGCAAAACGATAAAGCTTTCAATGGCCAATAACAAGAGGTCTTATAATCCATAACAGGACTACTACCAAGTCGAAGGATAATGTTATGAAAATATAAAGATAAAAATGTCAAGGGAAGCAACAGCTGTTGATCGTAAATCGTCACGACGTAAAAATAATGATTCTTTTCGAAGCAATTACAATTATAAGTGGCACGCGATACTTATGAACTACATGTTACAACGGCCTTGACCTATCTCTAACTATTATCATCTTTCGATGATCAGAAAACTTGCACAACGTAATTACTAAATATTGGATATTTATTTTTTGATTTAAAAATAATAAGAAATGGAATAATGACGTTTATTTTGTTTTATTTATTTTTTTTTTATTTTTTTATCACCGTTAACGTTACTGAAGAGCGATTTCATAATAAATAATTTAAAATGCAAGATCTAATAATAAACATTCTTTACTTCACCCGGTACATGGACAAATAATCACATCAAGATCATCACATATTTGATAAATTTCTTTGAAACAACATTGTCAGAGCGCATACACTTCCAATTACTTACCGTCGTTTATAAGATCGTGCAAGAGATACCTTATATGATGAATAACAGTATACGTGTAAGTATAAAATTACAGAATGTAATGAAGAAGAAAATCAAAAAAGAAAACACTTAAAAAATCGAAGATTATCGAAATTTGTTATTTTATGTGTGTGTGTGTGTGTGTGTGTGTGTGTGTGTGTGTGTGTACACGCACACACATTTACATATATATATATATATATATATATATATAATCTCTATATAATCTACATGTAATATCTATAATTATATAGAAATTAAATAAAATATATTTTAACAAATATAATTTAAAATAACGTAAAAATGTTAAATCAAATATAACATTGAATAAATTACATACATATATATGATTGAACTTTTAAAAGTATTACATATCCCGCGCCTGATAAACACGAAACATATAATTGGCTTGTGCTTCTTGAATCGACCAATCAGCTTGAAGCGCCACGTAGTGCTAACCTAAAGTGTAATGGCGCTGAAGAGGAAAGATGTAACAAACTCGATTAATTAAAAATACTAATATATAACAAAAAACAAGCTATTGAGATTGATTAAATAAATTTTTCTATTCGTAGCACTATCTATTGCATCATTTGATTATGCTCCTTAAAAGGACCAATGAAATCCTTCCAAGATTCATGACGTTTTCTTGATTGACAATAAGGACGACTGGGGGCGTCCACTGGGCCATTGCACCATACTATACCGCTGGACTGTTCGCTCGTGTATGTCCGCGTCGCGAAAGAAAAAACATTGTTTTGGAGTCGTGTACGGTGAGAGTCATTACGTGGATCCGCCGCAAGAATGACGTCCCGCCTTGAGAAAGAACGTGCCAAACAAATCCAAGACAAATGTCAAAACCTCTTAAATCAAATGTTAAGAGATGAAGACAACAAGTACTGTGTTGACTGCGATGCGAAAGGTTCGTTTGTCGTGAAGAATTTCCAAAGGATATCCATTCGCGAGTGAACGATACGAAAATCATTTTTCTTTAAGATTCTTTATCATTTTGAAAATGAAGGAACATTTATAATTCTAATGATATTTCTATAATAGAATTCATCGATTTCATTAGTTTCCTTCGACCTAATTCCGCGTTCACTTTTCCAAGACGAATTATGGATTTTTAATTTCTTCGCTACAAACCGAATGACAGTAATAACGCGTTAACGTCACGTCGTACTCTCTAGAAGCAAAAATCAAAAAATTTTTATAAATTCTTCTTACGATTATAGTGCAATTTGTATAGCTCTTTTTTATTTTTTTTTTTTTTTTAATGTCCCTCCTCATTTTGACGCCTGTCAAAATTACGTATGTATGATAGAATTGTCAATTTAGACACATACACACACATATTTTTCTTGCTTCTTTTACATAAAGAACATTTTTATTTTTTTCTTTGTATACTTTGTGATTCTTTTTTTTTCTAATTAATCAAAATATACTAAGGATTTCTAAAATTATTATGTCTTTGTACTAAATTATAATAAAATGTGCTTCGTTATTTATATTTTTCCAGGGCCAAGATGGGCTAGTTGGAATTTAGGTATATTCTTATGTATTCGTTGTGCTGGGATACATAGAAATCTCGGGGTTCATATAAGCAAAGTTAAATCTGTTAATTTGGACACATGGACACCGGAGCAAGTTGTGGTATGCTTATAATTAATGTTTTTTATATAAATGTTTTACAAAATTATTTATTGTAAATAATTTGTATATGATCTTTATATCTATTTTTTTAAATTTATTTTTAAATTTTATAATGACATATATATATATATACACCTTAAAACATATACTTTTTTTTAAATAATAATAATTCTTTTCATGGAACATATTAACAAAGACATAATTACATATATTTTTGTTAAATTCGTCTCTTTATATATTTAAAAAAAAAGATGAAATTGTTACAATATTAAATATGCAATCAATTTTTATAATAAATCTGAAAATTTATTTAGAAATTTTCTTAAGCAGAAAAATAATATATAAAACACATTTAAAAAATATATATTGTATTTAATTTCGCGATAGTTCTATTGTGTAGGACAAAAAATTTTTTTTTTATAACAATTTTATCGATTAAGCATGATTTGATTTTTCGCAATTTAAGAAATATTTTACTAGATGTCACCGCAATCTGTGTGTATATATCATCATCAAATACAAAATATCTTCAATGAGAAAAATTATTTTATTTTTGCTCAATTGATATTAATGCTTGAAGAATATTTAAAATCATTATATAATAAGTAAATTCTCTTAAATAATATTAAATATAGTAAATTAGTAAATAATAGTAAAATAAAATGTAAAATTTATTTTCATTTGTTATAACGTTTGAAGTATTGAAACTTATTGTTTCTAATTTGTTATTTCTATTTTAACAGAGTTTACAACAAATGGGAAATTCGCGAGCACGTGCAGTTTATGAAGCTAATCTTCCAGATAGTTTCCGAAGACCTCAAACTGATTGTAGTTTAGAAAGTTTTATACGTGCGAAATATGAACATAAAAAGTATATTGCAAGAGAATGGGTACCATTTACTTTGCCAAAGGTAAAATAATATATGATGAATAGATATATTGAAACATAAAAAGACATTTTTTTATTTAAATATAAATAATAAAAAATAGACATTTATCTACCAGTATATATAGAACTAAAAAAATACAAAATACTTTTTTGTTCCTTTTTTTACTTTTTTATATCACAAACAGGTAAACTGGGATAAGGAACTTGAGGAAGAAGCCGAAAAGCAACGTAGACGAAAAAAAGAAGGATCAAAATCTAGCACTAATCAGGCTGTTCTACCACCTGTAAAAAAACCAGAAGTAGTGCCACAGCTGCCAAAACCATTAAGTTCTGTCAGTCCTAAATTAGGAAGAACAAGTAACTCTGCAACATTAGATTTATTAGGCCTTGGTAAGTTATTCTATTTGATATAACATATACAATTTTTTTGAAAATCTTTATCTTCAGATGCTCCAACTACCAATCAACCAAATGCAAATGGATCTGGAGATGATATCTTTTCCTCATTTTTATCTGCACCACCAACATCAGCACCCACAACTGATGGTAATACTACAAATGAAGCAACAACAAGTAAAAATGAGGAAGAAAATTTCTTTGATCAGCCAGTTCCATTATCTCAAGAGAAAAGTAAAATGACTAAAGACAGTATTTTAGCTTTATATGGTACACCAAACCCCCAACAACAACAAATTTTTAGAGTTTCTGGTACTATATTGATCTTTTGAACTTTTATACATATATATAATATTTTTTACATTAGAAATCATATACGATTATTTAATATTTCATTCTAGGTAGTATGTACAATCAACAATCTTTACAATACAAGCAACCAGTAACCGGTGTAGTTGCCTTTGGTCAACAAAGCAGTTTTCAAAATCCACAAAGTTCCTTCAATCAATTAAACCACATGCCAACTCAAATGACTGTTACAAATCAAGTACCAATTAATCAAAATCAAATTACTCAAAATCCTACGTCTGTAGGAGCAGTAGTAACTAATCCTTTAGGAAGTTGTTTACATATGAGTCAAATAAATCAAATGAATGGTGTACCAAACACTGGTGTTGCAATGCAGTCTCAAATGGTATAAAAACGTTATAAATTATACTCTGTTTTTTATGTACAGTATAATTAATATATACTTTGTCATAGATGATGCAATTAGGACAAACTAATAATGGATGGAGCGGAATGTTGACGCAAAATATTCAACCAGCGCCTGGAAGTAATCCATTTTTTAATTTAGCAAGTCAACAACAGCAATCTACTGCAGCTTTTGTTACTCAAGTATATAAAAATTATAAATAATCTATATTATAATAACAAAATTCCCTAAAATTATTTAATAATATAATGTTATAGTTGCCGCAACAAATGTCACAGATGTCTTTAAGTGGAATGAATTTCTCAGCTACTGCAGGAAAATCAAATAATACTGCATTACCTGGACAAACTCTTTCTACTAACTTATGGCAGTAAAAATTATGGTGGATATAATTAGTTGATTGACTATTTCATTCAGTGTTATATATTAGTGTCAACTATTTGTTACCCAACAAATTATATTTCCATACTAGAGATTGGAAATTTTGTTGGGAAATAACAGAATGAAGGCACGAACAAGAAACACTATTCGAGTATTAAATAATGTGAAAAACAATCCCTGTATGAAAGAAGTACTGCGAATCACTATATTTTTCTTCAGGAGCATTATCAGCTTCTAGCATTGTTGAAAGTACAGGAGATAAAAATAAAGGTGAACGTTAGACTGATTTTGAAGAGTTATTCATACTGTTTGAAACACGTGTAGTTAACTAAGTAATTACATTGTAAAATTGAGAATTTTAATAATTGAAACTTAGTTTTTATGCTTCGGGGTCCACTCTTGATATAAAAAGACATGCATCCATGGCAAATAAGTACAAGTATTTGCAGTACAATAAATGTACTATAAGATGTAATTTATGTCAGATATGACTTAAAACCATTTTCGCAACATTTCTTTAAATGCTGACTTCATTGAAATAAATAATGCGTTTATTATACATCGAAATACTTGAAACAAGATAATTATTGCCTAAATATTTATAACTATATGATCAGATTATAATTTTTTATATTCTTTTTATGTGTGCAGAATGCAAAATAGCAAATGTAGTTATATCCAATGTATAAATTTTCTTTTTTTTTTTATGTTATACAATTGAATTTTATTCTTTTAACGTTTCATGGTTCACCAGAGTAATAAAAGATATGCAACCAAACTTTAAATTAGAATAAGAAATTAGAGTATATCATTATTGATATTTAAAATGCAGAATAATAGTGCAATGTCTATAAGAAAGAATATATTGTGTATAAATTGCTTCTTTCTAAAAAAATTGTTCTCTTATTATAATACACATAACAAGTATAATACATATATTATTTTCAAATTAAGTGAAACATTTTCATAGGTATTATTACAGATTAGTGAAAGTAATAATTTATACAGAGTTAAATGCCATATATTCATGGAAGTAAGTCATTTTAAACTTATTTTTGCAAAAAAAAAAGAAATGTTATACTAATACTTGACAATAAGTCACATGAATAATAGTCATTATATTCGTACTTTCATATACGTTTAATTATATATGTATAAATATAAAAAATTAATTCTTATTATATGAATCTAAATTTGTTGTATGTAATGTTCAAATAATAGATCTGAATAATAGTTGTTCTTGTAAATTTAATCTTCTTGAGAAGTTATTCATTTCTAAAAAAAAGTAACTCGAAATATAAGATGATTGAAATATAGATGAAATAGAAAAAAATTATGTTGTTATGACAAAGGAAAAATTTCACAAATGTAGATTTATTCCAATCTAGAATTAAATACATTAATGAAACTAAATTTTATAAATATAATTTAAAATTAATTATTTTTTATAGAATTTAATTTTAAATAGAATTTAAATAATATTTTAGAATATTTTAGAATTTAAATAATATTTATTAGACAAATGTATTTCACTTAAATGGAATAAAAAATGGCCGCTAAGGTATTAACCAATCAAAATTCTTTATAATTTCCGTGTATTATCATTGGTTACAATCGCTTCATAAGAACGAAACTTTAGATGTTAAACGGAAACTTCCATCTTAACTATTTAATCGAAAAGCAGAAACGTTTCTTCCTCTTTCGTAAAGCGTCTTCACGTAGATCCGTCGAAACCACGTGAAAGAAACATGGATAAACCTGTAGTATTGGCACGTGTTATCAAAGTATTGGGCCGCACTGGTTCACAAGGACAATGTACACAAGTAAAGGTAGAATTCCTTGGAGAACAAAACCGACAAATTATCAGAAATGTAAAAGGACCGGTACGTGAAGGCGACCTCCTAACCTTGCTAGAATCTGAGAGAGAAGCAAGAAGACTACGATAAGGCATTTTATCTTTTAAAAATATTAAGAGGATTACCATTTATTATATCTCATCATTCCAATTCTCCTTTTGAAGTGGATTATTAATCCAACTGTCACTGGAAGAAATCAATCATAATCACTGCTGGAAAAAAATACAATGACTCGGATCAGTCAAATTGTATGTTCAACAACATTCATAACTATGACTTCTATAATAAAACTTGTCTGGTAATCGCCTGATATAAAGACTTTTTATTTTCATTTCTTATTCTATATACTTTAATTTTTAGTGTATAAGGTTAATAAATCGTATAATCTACAAAGATATAATAATATGAAAAAAGTCTGTAACATGTTTCATTCTATATTAGTATCAAATTGTATGACATTATTTTAATCAGAAGTATTAACTTAAGAAAGCAATTTTTTTAGGAAGCAAATTTATATATTTGGTAATATAGAAATAATCAACTGCTTTACAAACAAGATAATAATGTATTTACAGTACACAAATCAAAACTTTTTTACAAGTATAAGTACATTCAAATTATAAAGCAAAATGAAAGTAGTCTATTTTTACAAACTAACAAATATAAGAAATCTTAATTTCTAAAGAAATTAAATGACAATTTAGGTAATGTTTCTAAAAAATTATTCAAGTATAGTTATGATTAAAACATGTGTTTTAACCTGAAGACTAATAAGGAGCATCTTTTATCCTACATTTAAGTGATCTTATAAAAAAATGTATTGTTATATTCTTCGACGTTTCAATGGTGGTGTATCACGTGGACTAGGGGAAGCTTTAGATGAACTATCCATACTTTGTCTAGTTGGTCTTTTTGGTCCTCTTTTCAAACTTTCACGGCTAGAGTCAGAATCTTTACGTTCTTTTTTTCCATTTGAAGCTTAAAATAAAAAATATTAATGCATATATGATAAAATTTACAAAACCAAACAAAATATTATTAAACAATTCAAAGTATTTTACAAGTTAAAACATACCAATTTCTTCTAACTCATCCTTCCCTTTAGATCTGCCTTTAGAAAATTTATGTTCTTTTCTTGAATCTTTCATATCTCTTAGTTTATCTTTTTTTAAATCTATTTCCTTAACATACTTTTTTATATCTTCTTTCTTTTTTTCAAGATCTTTGGTCCCTTTGATATCACGTAACATACTTTCTTTTTTAAATGATTCCCTTATATCTTTCTCTTTTTTTATTTCTTTATATTTATCTCTTTGCTCTTTTAATTTGCTTTCTGATTCTTCTTTTTTTCTTAATTTCAATGACCCTAAATATTCTGATTCAGGAAGGGAAAAATCCATTTCATGGCTTGGGAATGGCAAATCTTCCATATCATCCTATTTATATCAATGGAAATTTGTTGAAAAATAAATACCTTTAGGTTAGTTGCAAATATTTTGATATAATATTTGTATAATTATATTATATATATATTATTTAAATTATTTATTTATGTACCATAACTTACTAGAGCCATAAGGTCATACATTGATTCTAGATGATCCCAAATTGCTTTCAATGACACATCTTTGTGAATCGCGGCACGGAACTTTTCCCATATACACACCATGTGGAAGTATTTATTAATACCTAAAGAAAAACATAAAAAAGTAGCAAAAATTTAATAAAAAAACATTCATACGTAAGTTCAAATCACAGAATAACAATTATAAAACAACTTGTAAACAAAATATAACCTCTATTCATTTTCACTTTATTTATACTTACCAACTGGTTTATGACCATTCATAGCAAAAAAAAGATTAATTTCATTTTCTACATTCCATTCTATATCATCATTAGATTCTCCAGATTTTTCTTTAACAGCCATCATAAAAATACAAATTAAATTGTCAATTTATACTTCCCACTACTTTCCATACACAACACACCGTTGATTACAGTATTATGGCGAGCACTAAATAAAATATATGAAAAGACAAATTATTGTCGAATTGAAAAGTCTATAATAATATTCATATTTCATTAGTTTCTTTTTGTTATTGTTTAAATTTTATAACATTTTATACTGTAATTTTCATGAAATTTTTAGAAACAAAAGCATTTATTGCACCACGAAAATATTAGAAGCTTATTGGTTATGAATGTGTAAAGTATAATAACATGACATTAAAACTCGCCTATTTTTGCACGTGATAAAATTATTTATGAAGTATTATTTGCAAAAGTATTGTTAGTTTGTCGTATATGTTATTGTCACATTTCTTGGTATGTATTCAAGTGTTTATTTTTATCGTTATATATGATGTGTGTGTGTGTGTTTATATCATTATCGAGCGTTTTCCAAAATTTGTGTAATTATTTTATTAAAAAAAGCAACAATATTTATTTTTTTCCGTATTTACATGTACACGCTTTTATACAATTATGTTTTATTAACAATTATATGATATTTATATTATATCTTATATTTCAGGTAAAATTTATCTATTTATCGAAAATCTTAACATGTTCTACATTTTCCATTTAATTAACATTATTGAGGATATTGCATTAATCATACATACATACATAAAACATATTTAAAAATTATAAAGATTAAGAGAAAGAATAAACATTTATAGATAATTGATACATACATACATATATATATATATATATTCAACAAAATGCAGAAAAATATAGATGACATATGCAATGCTATTGATAAACTTTTTTTACGTAACTTGGAACTAATTGAAGAAAAGGTTTCTACAAATGTTCAAATGGAATTGCTACTTCGTTCAGGATATATAGAATTGGCTAAAGCAAGATATATCTTGGGTAAAGAGAATGTTAGTATCCTACAAATACCTGTTAATAAGGAGAATATATCATCTTTATTTAAATTGGAATCTAAGTTTATAAAAGAATCTGAGGACACAATACCTTCTTTTGACATTAGTCTAAAGGAAGAAAATGAATTTGGAGAAGATATTCAAAATCCTATAAAATGGTTTGGTGTACTAGTTCCACAAAATTTAAGAACTGCTCAAAAACGTTTCCAAGAATCAGTGTACCTTGCTACAAAAATAGCAAACATACATTGTGAATTGGATTATATTGCAAATAAATTGAAAGCTTTATATCTTTTGAAAAATGCATTTTGTAAACAATCAGAATAGTTCTGCTGAAAATACATGAATGCATTGTTTGATAGTATGTTTTAATCATAATTTTATTAATATACAATCTATTTTATATTAATATTTTATAATAATATTAACAATGTAACTTTAAAAAAAAAGTAAGAATGTTTTTATTTAATTTTAATTGCAAAAAATATGCAATTATACAAATTAAAATTTAATATTTAATAAGTGTTTTTATTTAATAAGTATTTAATAAAAATTTTCACATATCCAAATAGATATTATGTTTACCAAATATATTTTTTTTTACTACAATTAATTACATAATACAGCATTATAAAAAATCAGTATTTAGATCAAATTTTAAGAATGCTATTATAAAATTTTTTGCACTATAAGAAATTACTTTTCTGATTATATTTTTAACACAAAATAGACGAAATAAAAACATCAATAATTGACTTGATAAATAGAAAATTGTATATTATGAAATACTCTTTACGATATTACATCAATTATTTTTTTAGATTTTCATTTGTTAAGAAACTTTAAAATGCATATATTGATTATATTACTTAATTCACATAAATTGTAATAAATAATTCAGTCGTCTATTTCTGATGGATCTCCACCCATTGCCTTCCAAAAAGCAGTGACTAATTGTTCTGCTGCTATACGTCTTTCATTTGTAGGCAAAGAAGCTGCATGTTCTTTCATAGCCATTAATTGACTAAATAATTCACCAAAATCTGCATCTTCACCTCCCATAAGACCATCTGTACAGCATTAAATAAATATTCTAGTTTAATTACACTATAACTTTAAAGTTTAATAATATATAGATATTACCAAGAACACTTTCTATATCAAGGTGTTCAGATGGATTACGTGTTAATTGAATATTTTCTAATTTTTTTTCTACTTGACTTATATCTGGTTCTGTTTCTTCAACATTAGAAGGTTTTCCTATAAAAAGTACATAGACATTATTAAATTCTAATCAATTTTAAATATATTATATATATATAATATAATTATTGTACCTTTTAATACAATATTTGGCCATGTATGTGCATGTAAAGCTTCAATTATTCTTTCAATTCCATATGTATTATGTTCTGAATCACATTCTAATTTTTCTATAGAATTTTGTTGCAGTTCAACTAATTCAAATTTTTTATTTATACACCATGCAATTACTGTAATGCATTACAAAGATAAAAATTAAAATATATCAGTGAATTTAAAAATAATTTTATATACTCTCACCTTTGTCTTTAATATCCATATTAGATATTATATTACATGTTAGTAATAATACATCAGCTTTAGAAAGGGAAGAAATTAAGGATGACCATTGATCTAAATTTCTTTCTGCATTATCCTAAGAAAATCAGGTCATTTTGATAATTTTATTGATCCTATAAGGCTCCATGAAAACTTAAAATCTTACAGCTAATGGATCATGATGTATAAGTAATGCTTCAACTCCTTCTGTTGGTATGTTGATACATGGATTTTCTGTTGCACATAATAATACCTGCGATGTGTAATATTTATTGTTGATATCCCAAAGATAATATACAATATCTTCTTGATTTGATATATTTTTCCCTCCTATTTCTATATTAAATTAATATTAAAGATCAACTTGTGCTATATAAAGAAAAATTAGAAAAAACTAATAATATGTATATATATATATATATATATATTACTTACTGTTGGCAATATCAGTAGCTTTACCACCTACCGTGCTTATAATCAAAATACGTGGAAGATCCATCTTTATAATATAATGTATTCTTCCAATAAATTATTTATTTAAATAAATCAAAGTATTAGACAATTTACTACTTGCAACATAAAATATACTTGATTATTCGGTAAAATATTTTTTTATCATACAATGTAAATGTTTATAAATCATTTTCACTTTCATTTACATCATAAAATTTAATAATATAATTATGTATTCGACATTCGATTAACTTATTTATAAATTCATTTAACCAAATTGTTATACATAGAAACGACATACTATAAATAATCATGAAATTCATTAAACTTTGAACCAGAAAACTTTCTTCACTTCCTTTGCATGTCAAAAATAACTATAGTTACATGATGTTAATACTTTTATTTTAACTTCGATAATTTATATAGTATTATTTTTTCTCGATTAATTCACAATTAATACTTTATTACTTATTATTAAAGTGTATATAAAAATTATTTTTCTAAATATCAATTTGCTTTATTTTATAAGCCAATAATTATATCGTTAGTTCCGATTTAACATTTTGATAATATAACAACAGAAATAATCGTAATCGGCCATAACATTACAAATCACTTTGAAGGAACACTAGCGACAGTAACTTCGAGAAGAATCTGTATATGTGAACGTATCTAGTGCGTATATGCATTCTTGTTGATTGATTTGCAGTAATTATTAAACCTAGTGCTCGATTGAGTCGTTCGGTGCATTGACAACGCAAACGAATTTTTCAACTTTTCTTGTAAATGCGAAAATCATATCATACATCTAATATCGTATAATTTTATATTGTGGTTCATATAAAGAAGATATACAACATTATTTTATATTTCGATTTTTTCAAGGAAATTATAAAAATTTGTATATAAATGTAGAGAAAGTTTTCAGTGATATAGTGACTTTGATGTTATCAAGATTGTAGTCATGCTTACAAGAAAAGAAAACTACATATAGCAGTATAGACATTTTTTCCAATATTTTGCATAATATTTTTGGATTTTTAGTATTTTTATCTACATATATGTAAGTAATTCACGATATAATATAAATAATAATAAGATACATCATATATTCAACGTGTATATATTCACGACAAGCATTAGCTTTTGATATACGTGTAGTAGATAATTCTGCAATAAATTTTGTATCTTTTTTTTTTTTAAATGAATATTTAGATCTTGACGTGTACATTAAATATTTCATTTATCATATATTCGTTGATATTATAATATGATGTATCGAAATTATTTTATTAATTACAAATAAAAGCTTTATAATTTTTTATTTTTATTGATTTTAAAAACAATTATCTTTCATTCTTTCTCTATTATTACCATTTTGTATGTGTGTGTGCGCCTGCGCATGGTACACATCACGCGCGCGCGCATACACACACAGACAAACACAGAAATTGTTTTAATTAATCCTTCTTTTTTTTACAGTATTATTATACAACATATACCAGTTTATTTATACAATATCTAAGTTTCTAAACCAAACATGACGGAGGACATGTTAGGTACAGATATCTGCCGGGTTTGCCGGTCAGAAGGTTTTGCAGATAGACCTCTTTTTCATCCATGTATTTGCACCGGTAGTATTAAATGGATTCATCAAGAATGTCTAGTACAGTGGATGCGATATTCTCGAAAAGAATATTGCGAACTCTGTGGATACCGTTTTTCATTTACACCTATATATAGTCCAGACATGCCACGACGTTTACCATTAAGAGACGTTATTGGCGGTTTATTTTCAAGTATTGTCACTGCTGTAAAATATTGGCTACATTATACCTTAGTAGCTATAGCATGGCTTGGAGTTGTTCCATTAACAGCTTGTCGGACATATAGAGCTCTATTCAGTGGACCTCTTGATCTAGTTAGAGTAAGAGATATTTCCTGTAATAATTCATATAAAAAAAAGAACAGTAATATTATTATTATTATACAATTAAATTGTACGTTTTAATTTTAGATAATGTCGTTACCAATGGATATGCTATCTGCAGAAAATATATCAACAGATGTGTTTCATGGTTGCTTTGTAGTAACTTGTACATTATTTGCATTCATTGGCTTGGTATGGTTACGAGAACAAATCTTACATGCTGGCGGCCCAGATTGGTTAGAAAGAGATAATATTCAATTACCTCCAATTGATAATCCACCACAAGTAGCACCTGCAGCAGCAGTTCAACAAATTCAAGAACAACAGGTAAACCAACAACAAGAAGCTCAAGATAATAATAATGTACCACCTTTTGTTGATGATCCACTTGTACCTCAGGAGGGTGAACCAAATCAGGAAGGTAATTTAATTGTTTTAGAATTTGCATATGAATAAATAAATTTGAGAAAAAGTTTTCAAAAAAATCGTTTC
This sequence comes from Vespula vulgaris, assembly GCF_905475345.1. Taxonomy (NCBI): domain Eukaryota; kingdom Metazoa; phylum Arthropoda; class Insecta; order Hymenoptera; family Vespidae; genus Vespula; species Vespula vulgaris. The sequence goes on from NC_066589.1 coordinate 1,854,563, forward strand.
TCTTAGGTTTAGTAAATATAGAAGCAAATATAGCGCATCCTTTATACCATGAATTAGGGGATAACAACCTAATAAATGATGCCAGAATGGAAGAAATAGAAGGTTTAGGAAGAGATGCAGAACCACAAATTCCTCATAGAGAAGAATTGAATGTGGATGCTGAACATCAAAATCCTGCAGTTGCTGATGGTTGGAGAGGTCAAGTACAAGTTCAAGGTGAAGGAGAAGCAGAAGAAGCCAATTGGAATCCTATGGACTGGGATAGACCAGCAGAAGAATTAACTTGGGAACGTCTATTAGGATTGGATGGATCACTCGTATTTTTAGAACATGTCTTCTGGGTTGTATCTTTAAATACATTATTTATTATGGTAAGTTTTTGTTGATACTCTATTATTTGCAAAATATTCGTTCAATGTAAAACTTAAGTATATTTATCGTTATTATGGTTTTGTTATTTTCTTAAATTAAAATTTGATGTAATTTCAGGTATTTGCTTTCTGTCCTTATCATATTGGACATTTTGCTATAGCAGGATTAGGATTACAAGAACATGCTGCAGCTTCTCATTTTGAAGGATTAGTAACTACATTGTGTGGTTATTGCGTCATTGGAGTGTGTTTAGTCGTTTTTCACACCCTTGCAGCCTTATTAGGTTTTCAACAATCTCAAAGAATTCTAGGACTCTGTTATGTCATAGTAAAAGTTTCTCTACTGTCGGTAGTTGAAATTGGTGTGCTTCCATTAGTTTGTGGCTGGTGGTTGGATATATGCTCATTAGCAATGTTTGATGCAACACTACGAGATAGAGAAACTTCATTTAGCCTTGCTCCTGGCACTTCTATGTTTCTTCATTGGTTATTAGGAATGATTTACATATATTATTTTGCATCATTTATACTCCTTTTACGAGAAGTTTTACGACCCGGAGTACTTTGGTTTTTGAGAAATTTAAATGATCCGGACTTTTCTCCAATACAAGAGATGATACATCTTCCAATTTTGAGACACGTACGAAGACTTGTTGCATCTGCAATAATTTTTGGTACAGCTATTTTATTAATGCTGTGGTTACCAATAAAGTTATTGAGATGGGCTTGGCCAGGATTTTTGCCATATACAGTCATTGTTCAAAGCGAAGCTCAGGTAAAATTAATCTTATAAAAAATACATCATTTACATTAATCTAATTGTATCGGTATTATTTAAATAATATATTCTATATTTAAAATTAGGTAAATGAGCTATCTTTAGAATTACTTTTACTACAAGTAATTCTTCCTGCACTCTTGGAACAGTCTCATACACGCACATGGTTAAAAGCTCTTATTAGAGGATGGTGTCGAGTTGTTGCATGGATGCTAGATCTTCAATCGTATCTACTAAGTGATCAAGCGGAGGAACCAGGTCCAGCTGTTCACGAGGAACAACAACATCCAGATTTGGGAGCAGCTCATCAAGCACTAATGCAAAGAGAAAATCCAACGGGTTTCCAACCATATATTAGACCTCTATGGTTTCCTGCTCGCTTGATTGGTCTTCTATTTTGTGTTTGCATTTCACTCGTTATAGCTGGTCTAATTGCTATGACTCTTCCAGCTTGGTTAGGACGAAGAGTAATGGCAGTATGGATGGTTGGAGCACCTGCACCATCACCGCCTGTATTGCCACCTGCATTAATTGGATCTGGTAAATTTATATTTATTATATTTATTATTTTTAATCATTATTTAATATATAAAAAGCATCGAATATGTGTACAAGGTCTGTTCAAAAAGTATTGGATTTTAATTTCTCCCGCGTAAATAAACGAAGTACGGGATTTCTCCGGTAGGGGAATGTAGAGACTTATGCGCATGCGTGAACTCTTTAGCTTTCGCAGACCATTAGTCGTCGACAGTCAGCCCGTGAGTGTGGAAGTGTAGTGAGTGTTCTTCGGGTTTTTATTTTTTATAAAATAAAAAACCAACTTGAGCAGCATATTACAAGATTTAAGAAGTGGTATAATAGCTTTAAGAATGATTACACATCAGACAGCGCATTTTGTTCCGGTAGGCCTTCAACAAACCGAAACGACAAGGTTATGGACCAAGTATGAACTTTGGTTATGTACGACTGTTATGTTACAAGAACTTATAAATAAGGTAGGAATAAACATTAAATCAGTATATTCCATGTTGAGAAAAGAGTTTTAAAGCGTAGAATGTCTGTGAAATTCGTACCTAAGTTGTTAACAATAGAGTAGAAGTAATTCCGTCTGGAAGTCTTTCAGGACTAGCAAACGGCGATCCCGATTTTCTAAGCACCGTGATCGTGAGTAGTAGGATCCGGAAACTAAGGTGTAGTTGTTACAATGGAAACATTCATTATCTTAGAACCGAAAAAAGGAATCTGACTTGAGTTAAGAGAAAATATTATGCGAAATGCGATGGTCCAGCTGTACTTCGTTTCATAAGAAACTTTTCAGAAATACTAAGAATATTATTTTAGAACTTATATGTTATATATTTAGCATTAGGATTTAAATGAATGTATTTTTCTTGTCTAATACTTTTTGAACAAAATGGTTAAATATCTGATATTTTCTAAAAAAGTTTTGTATATAATTATTGTTAACAAATTATTTATTATCTTACAGATGGAAATGAAAGTATGACTGCTTTATTTGGAAGAGTACACGAATTATATACAGTTGCCTGTGGAACATATATATGTTGGGTTGCAGTACGAGGTTTGGCATTAGCATTTTCATGGCTACCGCGTGGTCGTAGGGCCATCCTTGATAGAGTGAAGCACTGGGTTATTTTAGGAATGAAAGCTTTAGTTGCATCTGTTTTGCTTGTTGGTGTTATTCCATTATTATTTGGTCTTCTTCTTGAATTGGTTGTTGTTGTTCCATTGCGGGTACCTTTAGAACAAAATCCAGTTCCTTTTATATGGCAAGATTGGGCATTGGGAGTTCTATATACAAAAATAGCAACTGCTCTGACTATGATGGGCCCTGATTGGAGAATACGTTTAGCAATTGAAAGAGCATATAATGAAGGAATAAGAGAAATGGATTTAAGATTTATAATTACAGAATTAGCAGCACCAGTTATATGTTGTTTTGGTCTTGCCCTTGCTGTTCCTTATGCAGTGGCCTATGGAATAGTGCCACTGCTTGTTACCAATCTTCAAACACAGATACTTATTGCTAGACGTTTGTACCCTTTCTTACTTCTAGTAAGTTTGGTTTGTATAGTCATTTGCTTTCAGATACGTCAATTTAAGAAATTATATGAACATATTAAAAATGACAAGTATCTTGTGGGTCAGAGACTTGTAAATTACGAACATCGCAATAAACCGCAGTCTCCGCAATCACAAAGATCAAGCTAACGCCATCAGTAAATATTATTGTACTTAGGGTGAAAGGAGTCTTAGGATTAGCTTCATGTACATTCTTTAACATGTTTAATTATGACGAATATGATGATAAGTTAAGTAAACTATGCTTTAATTCCTAATATTATAATTTATTGATGTAAGCGATACTCAATAAATCAAAAAGATTGTTATTTAAACGTATCGCTTTTGAGTTGGATGCATATATTTCTAAATTTTGTATCGTGAAAAAAATTATACTGATTACTATTCATCATTATATGATTATGAAAAATTCTATTTTGACTTAATTTTTAATCTTGCATATTAATTTGAAATAAGTGAATGATTGAAAATAAAATGCAATATGACATTTTCCATGTCTGACATGGTATAAAATGATTTATCATAAATGCTTCTAAATTATGATAATGGATTTAAAAGTTCAGTATAATTATAATCAAATTAAATGGATAAATTTAACCTATTTAAATTTAACTATTGGTTATTATTTTTACTTGTGTTCTGTAAGAAAATTAAATTAAAAGAGTCCAATATTTTCACAAAACATGTAAACCAATAAAATAAAATATTATTATTAAAAATTTATCTTCTCATATTTTTCTTATAAATATTAAAAATAATTACAATTATTATGGAACATTTTTTATTTAATTTAATAATCATCAGGACTTCAATGTAAAAAATATTAACGTTGTTTATCATCTTTCATCCATTGTTAAATACAAATTTTTTAATTTAAGTTATTAGAGCCAATTGCTATTAACAAAATAAGTACGTCAATGACTAATAGTTTCCGATTTGATAATCTTTCGTATTTTTAACAATAAACATATCAGTTCTCTTTTCTCATACAACTAAGCTTGAATAATTAATACTTTTCAATAGTATACGAATTTTAGTCTCATCGTTCCCAATTAGTAACCAGATGTAAATAATATAATGAAGGAAAAAAGATTTAAGCGATTTGGCCAAGTAAAAAACAATTAGTTATATAAAAATAATTTATAATAATCAATTCAGTATATTTTCTTAAATATCACATAGCTCGTAACATGCGTTAAATATAAAATAATTTTAATGTAATACTATAATATAGTTAAATTTTGAATTCGAAGTCCTTGACTGCATTTCATATTAATAACAAAGAACTATTGACTGATTTTAACACTAATTTAATCAGTTTTCTTTTGCATTTTTGTAAGTAAACATCGAAATTTACTCCTTCCATACGATTAAAATCCAATAATTTATACAATCGATAATTTTATTGATTATTTAAATAATGTATGTACATGGTGTATAATAAACTAATATTTAAGCAAAAGTATATTCACTTAAACATTTTATACATTGTCTAATCGCACGTAATATGCGATAAACATAAAAGAATCTTAATTTAAAATTTCGATACATCAAAATAGTAAAATAAATTAATATTTAAACAATAACACATTTATTTGAACATTTCATTTCACGAAACACGTATTAAATATAAAATAGAATGAAACTAATATTTAAATAGCGTTAAAATTGAACCTGTGGTAATTGCTTATTTAGGTAAATAAAAACAAACTTTTTGTTGGCTTTAACTCTTATCGAAACAGTTCCGTTTTGGATTCCGAGGAGTAAACATCGAAGCAGTCTCTTTCCTAATGAGTAAGTTTAAATAAATCATATCTAGGATTATTTTAGAATTATTTAAACAATCTAAAACGTGCAGGAAGTACATCTAATTAATATTTAATATTATACAGCATTTTAATATTATTATATAGCATATTTATTTAAACATTTCATTTCACGAAACGTGTATTAAATATAAAATAGAATGAAACTAATATTTAAATAGCGTTAAAATTGAAGCTGTGGTAATTGCTTATTTAGATAAATAAAAACAAACTTTTTGTTGGCTTTGACTCTTATCGAAACAGTTTCGTTTTGGATTCCGAGGAGTGAACATCGAAGCAGTCTCTTTCCTAATGAGTAAGTTTAAATAAATCATATACAATTATTTTAGAATTATTTAAACAATTTAAAACGTACGCGAACTATATTATTTTATATTGAGTGATATAGCTAGGTTTATTCGTCATATACACGAGTTACGAAGATGATAAAGAAACATATATAAGAAATATATAATGCGATAGTATTGATCTAAATTCGACTGTATTGAATACATATTTGTTCAAACTTTTATACAGAATAACATAGAACTTTTTCGATTATTACTATTTCTTGGTACTTGCGATTTCTCAGGCTTTCTTTCGAAAGATATTGAATGTAATTGAGATTTTATTTAATTTTAAAAGAATAATAAGAAATAGATTAATTGGAAATAGAATAATCTTTAGATCGTAAATTTTTTTAATGTTCACTTTAATGGTACCGTGGGTCTCCAGATGCAGCTACCTCCACGTGGTGAGACCTGGGTCGGTATTACTTGCTATCTATCGAAATCTGATCTGATGTAAGTACTACCGGGCGAATGGCTGCATATTTTAATATATTTTCAAAATTGCTTTAATCTAATTCTATAAAGTACTAACATTTTACATTGCTAATACTTCTACAAATAAATAGATTGGATATAGTAAAATTTTATGAACAAATATGGACTATTAAATATATGAAGTTGCGAATAAAATCAAAATTTTATTGATTATTTGATTAGAAATAACAATTAGTGAATATATACTTATATATTATATATTAATTTTATAAAAATCAATATATTGTTTCGTTTCTATACTACTTACGAAGTAATATTTCCAGCACTATTTTTTTTTTTATGGTTTTTCCTGTAAGAATAGTTTTCTTTAATTATTTTATTACTATTATTATAATAATATGTAATATGTAATATTATGTAATAAAATAATATATAATATAATAATATAATAATTAAAATAAAAACAAAAAATATATTTATACTTTATTATATAAAATAATATTTGATATATAAGTATTCACTAATTTATGCATTTATATCTTGTGCATATCTCTGCATGCTGTATTGTATTTATCACGGATTACTATACTAGTACGCCATCATTATAGAAGGACATAAATATGAGAAAATGAAAAGTGTGAGTTCACCCGATCGTTATGCATGAGCGAAAAGAATTAACGCGTATAATTATTAATAAAATTCGAGCAACTTTCATGACACTGATAGCACAAATAACCAATATATTGCTGTTATCAATCACTGGTACGTTCGGTAGAATAGGGTTTGCACTCCTGTCTAGTTTTATTAGGATTAAACTATTTCGTCACAATGTGTCATATATCTTTCAAAATTACATATTATAAGTTTATGCATTAATTTTTCATTTATTACATAAATTGATTATATAGACAACTCATTATCTATGCAACGAAATAATTTTTAACGAATTTTATCCTTTAAAAATAATATATAAAATAATAATGTAACATTGTAAAAATTCAAATTCATATAAATTTATTATAAATCGAATATTTTTTTTTAGACTAATTCTTAGAAGATTGCTATTGTATAACTCGAAAACAATTGAAGTTTTTTTCTTATTGTAGTGTATAAAATTCATTTTTACCTTATTTACTACATTATAAGTACACATTAAAAAATTTATTTGTATATTTTTACATACAAGTCGTCAATATATAATATAATTTTTCTATACTACAAGAAAAATATGTGCAGAATATAATAAAAAATGTTATTGAAATACTCGAAGAATTTTAATATATAATCAAATGTAACATTTTTTGTTTTCTATCAAAATTAAACAATTATAGATTCTTTATAGCATTAAAAAAATCGGTCTTTTTCTTACTAATAACACAAAATGATATTTTAATAGTATAGTTTAAAGCTTCTTGTATAAAAAAAATCTGGTTATCTACATTATAAAAGAAATTTCTACATGTTAAATATATTATATTCACTTAGCAGTCATGATTTTTGATTGGTTCTAGAAGTACAGTATTTAATCGAAAACAATTAGGATGTTTATTGATTCTTAAATGTACTATTGAAAAAGTAGTTATCACCTAAAACATAATATTAAACAATAATATACATTTTACAATATTCAATGCTAGTTATTACAGTTATCATTTTCATTAATCTACTATAAAATCTTCATATATATTCGAGATAGAAGAAATTATCAACTATTTTCAGTAACTACATACCTGAGTAATATGGGATTCTTTCCAAGTTATAGTTAATGTTGGAACTAAATGTTCAGTTGTATATTCAATAGTTGTTTTATTTTTTATTTCCTTTAAATCCATTTTTGCTTTAATTCCAGTATCACATAGAATAAATTCTATATAATACTGTTTGACATCCAATACAATAGCTATAACAGTCATTGATCCTATCATATTTACTAAACATGTAAAATATAATTCATTAATTTGTTCCTCAGCAAGTTTTGCATAATATTTGCGCCAATTACAGTTTGTTGCTATTCTGTAAAATGTTAGTATAACATTAGTAAAACTTTATTTTTTTAATCATATTAATATACACAATATGAAGAGAATTATCTCTCTCTCTCTCTTTTCTTTATTTCATATAGTCTTTTTTTTTTAGTTTTAGATTTATTTTACTTACTTAGAACATAATTCAGAACTCCAATTTGGAGCTAGTTCTACATTTAAAGATATAGTAGAATGAAGTAATCGATGAACAACACAATCAGGATATCTTCGAATAGGAGAAGTAAAATGAGTATAATATGGTACATTTAGTGCATAATGTCGTAAATCATCTACTTCTGTAACTTTAGATGAACGATATATAGCACGCTGAAATAAATTAAAATAAATAAAACAGATAAAAATAAAAAATATTACAATTCATAAAAAATATATATATAATATTCTTCGAAATCTTACTGTCATTGCTTTCAAACAAAGATTATTAATAACCATCAATCTATATTTTGTTAAATACATGTATGTTTCAGATTCCAACTCTTTGCACGATTCATAGCGTTGAATACTATTATATAAATCTCCAGAAGATGCAATATCTAAGTGTATTCCAAATCTCTGAAGAATATTTTGAGTTAAAGTTAGAAAACGTTCGGAAGGATAATCATGACTTCTCAGCAAAGCATATTCAGGCATTGTTTTATATAAATGAGTTGCAACAGTCATATTAGCTAATAACATAAATTCTTCTATAAGCCTGAAATTATTTTTATTACATCAATTTGTTTGTAGTAATTTATTTTATTTTCGAACTTTTTAATAGTATACCTGTTACTATCCATTTTTTCCAAAATATTATAAGATGTAGGTAATCCAGATATTTTATCAATAGAAATATGTAATTTTGGTTGATCTATTTTAAGAGCACCATCTGCATACCTTTTAGTTCTCATTTGTTCAGATAAATTATATAAATTTTTGATCACATCACAGATTTGAAAAAATGTAAAATTTCCCTTTATATTCAATGTCTCATCAACATCAGGATATTCAGGATTATCAATTATCTTTTGAGCTTGTTCATATGTCATTTGACAGCACGAATTAATTATAGTTTTTGCAAAACGATGTTTTACAATTTGTACATCAGGTGTTATTTCCCAAATAACAGAAAAAGTTAATTTGTCTTGACCAGGTAAAAGAGAACATAATTTACGTAATTCCTGTGGCATCATGTGATAAACTTGATTAACTAAATATACTGTTGTAGCACGTTTAGCAATTTCCATATCCAATGGCGAAGAAGCTTTTAAATAATGGGTTACATCTGAGATATGTACTCCTACCTAAATAACATAATAACAATATCAGTAATATATTATTAATCACAAAAAAATTAAAAAAATACACTGTATTACCTCATAATTTCCATTTTTTAAAACTGTACAAGAAACAGCATCGTCTAAATCAACTGCAGTTGCAGGATCAATAGTAAACACACAAGTTTGCCTCCAATCTTCTCTTTCCTTAATGTCCATTAAAGTCAAATTATTTTCTGCAGAAGGTAAATCTTTCACCAATTCCTTATTAAAAGGATCTGTATTTATATTATTTTCAAGTAATATAACATTAAGCTCTACTTCCATGTCCCCTGCAGTGCCAATCATATGTTCAATTTTCCTATGAAAATTACAATAATACTTATTATATATAAATATAAATTATAAAATAAATATTAAAATACTAATTAAAAAGTATATATATATATATATATATATATATATATAAAGTGTGTATGTGTGTGTGTGTGTGTGTGTGTGTGTGTGTGTGTGTGTGTGTGTGTGTGTATTGAAATAAAAGTTCAAATAATAAATGTTATAACATTCAGAAAAAAAATTGCATGGTATGTAAAGTTAAGAAAGATATCTATAAGTTCTATATAAAAAAAAAAATAAAGAAAAATATACCCAATAGCATATCGTGGCTTTTCCCAAGCAGTAATATCAACAAGAAATAAAATTTCTTCGAATAAAGATGGTTTAGTATTATAAATTTCTGGCAGTGTATCTAAATGTATTTTAATCATTGGTATTCTGTTATCCCTTGGTTGCAGTAATATTATTGGATCAGATTGCTTTAAAAATCCAACTGCTTTTCTTGGGTGTATTTTTTCTAATATACAAACAATTGTACCAGTTTTTTGTTTTTGTTCATTAGTACCTCTATGCCATTTTTCTTCTTCATTTATGCTAGCTACTACTAAGTCTCCATTAAAAGCACGGTTTCTATCACGCAGACCAATAATTAATAAATCATTTTCTCCATTAGGCATAGTTATATAAGCATGTTTACCAAATTTAGGGTTAATACGCAAATATCCTTTTATGTATTTCAAATCTGTTGGGTTTTGAGATTCTAATATTGTTTTCATTTTAGAAATTGGTATAAACTTTGGGAATTTTTCCTCTAATCTTATAGGCTTTACAATTTTTTGTGATTTTTTTATAGATTTTTGTTCTTCTTCACATAAATTACTTGATGAAGCATTCCCATTATATGATAATATATCCCTTTTTTTTGGTATCAATTCCTCTCTTTGTTCTATCTTATTCTTAATTTCTTCTTTACTTGGACTTATATATCTTTTTCTTAGTTGTGGTTTTACCTGTAGACAAATTATAAATATGTTATTAATTTTGCAACATAATTCTAATATACTTGTGTACTTAATGTAATGTACTTAAATATATGTATATATATTCTAATGTACTTAAATATATATGATTTGTTTATATTTTAAGCAAATTATTTTAATATATCATTTGATTTGTAATTAAATTATTTCTAAATAAATATAATAACTATAAATCATATTTATAATAGACATTATGAAAATACATTGTCACAATAACAATGATAATAGTAATAATACTAATAGCAATAATAATAGTAATAATAATGTTTAAATTAACTTATGTAATTATAAAAATATCAAACTTTTCTTACGGAAAATTTTTTAGAGTTTTTCGGATGAACGTTTGGTCTATTCATTTTCATCATTCCATTTTGTTTACTCATAGTAGGAATACTTAATTTGGTCACAGTTTGTGCAAATTGTGTTCTACTATTATCTTGAATAAATTTGATAGACTCTTCTTTACTTTTTGTACACTTTGGTTTATTTTGTATAGACAAGTTAAAGAATTTTGAAAAAAATGACTCAATATTCTCATATTCTTCTTCATTTATTTTCTTTTCACAATGTTGATTTTTATGTTGTTGCCGTTTTGGCTTAGTAATAGATTTTAATTCATTAGACATGATTTAAATATTATAAAATAATTATAAAAACGTTATATTAATTTTTTACATATTTCAAAATACAATGGTCATAGATACATGTATTTTGTGCGCGCTCTTTGTGATATTTTTTATAAATAATTCTTTTGTAAGGAGTGTTTTACGTAATTTAAAAAATCAAAATTTTACTTGTTTGTTATCATAGATAAAATCTGGTCTCGTGTATCCATTATTTATAAAAAAAAAACTAAAAAATAGCTTCGAATATAAACGCAAGTTAAACCTAACATATGTTCAATAATAATGCCCTGCTTTGATGGCGTTAGTATCGTTATCACTTGCACTTATCGGCAATTGGATGATTATTTTTATTATTTTATCATTGAATCTGAATGAAATTGATGATAAGAAAATTTGCATGTTGTTTTTTTTATTAATAGATATTTAACAACGTATGATGCATAATATGATAAAATACTTTACTATAATTTTATCGGCAGTTGTTAAGGGGATTCTCTTCTTATGTGTTTGCAAAGATTTATATCATGAATTCTCACGATAACAATTTTTGTTGGGTTTTAATGATCAAGAGCTCGATTCGAAAGATAAAGGATTTTTACACGAGATTATATTTTCAGATTTTTGAAAAAATATTATTTTTTTTGCAAAAATTATATCTAAAATTAAGTAACAAAACAAAATTTTCAAAAATTTTTTTTTAAAATCATGAAAATTCATCGAATGAATCATATTTTTAGCTGTTGTCTTTCAATTTATGAAGGCACAATTGCTCTACTTTGCGATTATTTTTTTTCAAAAAAAAAAAAAAAAAAAAAAAGTAAAGCTTTTTTAGAAATTCGAAAAAGTCATGTCCTCTCTTAAACTTTTATTTTTAAAATGAAATCTTGTTCATCAAAATCATTCAGGAATTAAATTAAGGAACTTATTATCAGTGTAAAGCGTTATAAAATCAAAAGTGATGAACATTTTGAATATAATTTTGGAAATAAAATTAACTTTCGTAAGACTCGTTTGATAGAATATTTAAATATATTTCAAATCGTACTTATTCAAAGAGAATAATATGAAAATACATCTATAAATAGTTATACAAGACAAAATAAATTTATATATAAATACAATTATTAATATACTAGTCTTTTACATGATTCAAAATTTACATTATATCATTACTGTAAATCATTCATAAAAATATATCTATGTTGCCAAGAAATTAATAAGTATAGTATCATGGTGTACATTATACAATTTTATCATATAAATAATATGAATAAATATTTCTGTTCTCTTTATTGATGCCTCACAAAGTCGATGATAAATAGTGCTGCTTCAACTTCTTTGATTTCATTTAACGAATCGTGCATCTGTGTAAGTGTAATGTCACCCTGTACCTATAAAAGTAAAATAATTTTGAATAAATCATAAATAAGAGCTATATGGAGATAAAAATAATAATAGTATAACTTACATCTATATAATTTAAAAGTAATAAAGATGGACTTAATGAGTCTTGGCACAATGATTGTAAAAGAAATTCAAGATTTAAATGTTTAGCTAATTTTTCCCAGCCTTTTGTTTTATCCAAAATTGCAGCTAATTTCTGTTTATTTTCATTGTTCAACCAATTATTTTTTGTATCCTCATTTAATATTTCTTCTTTTATAGATGAGATTAATTTATTTTCTTCTTGTGTATTGCTATCATGTCCCATTAGAAGTTGCAAAATCTGTAAAAAATATACAGATTCAAACATGGAATTATCTTATAAATATTTATTTACATATTTTTATTAAATTTATTTACTTCTGGCTTATTAGTGGCTAAATCAAAGGATGACTGTCCAACAGTTTCATCTATATTTTCTTCTTCGGATTCTACTTCAACTTTTATGTTAACTTCATTTATTTCTTGTTCCATCTGTTTGCAAATTATATTATTTATTACTTTAACATAGATGTCTTAAATCTTTGAAGTAAAAAGTTTATACAAAAATTATATATAATTCATATATATTTACATACATCATCTAAGCTTGAACTGCTATTATTTTGGATATGTGGATCTGCTCCATATTCCATTAATAATTTACATAATTCTTTTGCTCTTGTTCCAGAATATGCTACTGCAGTATGTAATGCTGTATTTCCGCTAAAATTGCTTTTGTTTATATCAATATCACTCTGTAAAAATTATGTAATTAATGTCATTGTTTAGTAAAAATTAATAGTAATTAACTATTAAATGCATCTGATATATTATCACTAGATAAATAGCAAAATTAAATTTTGTATGTTAATTTATTTATACATTAATCTTACATTTCTCAATAAAAATTCAACTATTTCTTTATGACCTCCTTCAACTGCTATATGTAATACAGTACGGCCGTACGATTTATCCGTATTATTTACATTAGCTCCTGCTCGAACGAGAGAGCATACAGCATCATATGAACCTGCTTCTGCAGCAAGTTGTAAAGATGTCCATCCAAGATCATTGTAACTTTCAATATCAATTAGTTTATTGGATAATAAAGTATCTACACATGCTCCAGCATTAGGTACTACAATAAATTTAAAAGTAAAAATTTATGTGTTTGTATCATATGTTTGTGTGTATTGTGTATATGTCTATATATATATATTTCTTATAGAACTTACTTCTTACAGCAGTATGTAATGGAGAGAAACCATGGTCATCACATATACTTGGATCTGCTCCAAGTGTTAATAATGTTTTTATAACGATTGGCTGATTTTGTAGAACAGCGTAATGCAACGGTGTCTAATTTGTGATACAATAGTAAAAAATTCATATAATAAAAAGAATTAGTATAAATGATAAAATAATATTTATAGTTTTCCTGAATATACGTACTTTTCCTGAACTGTTTTGTATATTTACAAGTATTTGATATTCTGGATCAGTTCCCATAAGTATCAAAATGTATTTTACGAGATCGCGTTGACCATAACGTAAAGCTACATGCAATGGTGAATCGCCATAAGTTGATCTATCCATAAGTAACTTTTTTAATTGTTTTTTTTTATTAGGACTAATTTCTCCATTTTTATCATTTATTTCCTTTTGAACGATATTAATGGCTTCAAATACAATATTCTTGGCAAATATGATATCATCATCCAACTGATAAAAATGATAAAAATATATTCATATAGTAGATGATTATATAAAATTCATATCATTATTATAATAATATAAATTGGTAAAAGACCTACTTTTTTTGTAGACGGACCATCCCATGTGAGTCCTTCTTCTTCACTATTATTTAATAGACGCATATATACTGTAATTATAATATATTGAATGTATCGAATATTTTTTTAAATGCAGATAAATCATAAAAGATTAAATAAATATGTATTTTACAGTAACTTACTATCCAGATCTACGCCTTGTAGAAAATTACGATATTCCGCAGATGAGCATCCTTCTAGTAATATATCTTTTAATTCTTGGCTATCATTCAATTTTGTAAATGAATCATTGTTTTGCATAGTAGATAACGATTGTGCCAATTCAATACTATTTGAACAAGATGTACGTGGTCTTTTTCTACCTATAGAAAGCAAGGAAAATAAATTAGAATTATATATTTGAGAAATATATAAATCTAATAAAAATTAAAAATAAATACCTAATATTTTGTCACTTGGCTTATATGTAAATTTAATAGGTTCTGAGCAATCATGGTCACTTGGTCGTTCTAACTGTATAAAAACTTCTTTTGAAGAGGTAATATTTATATCTTTATATGGTGGAGTGCTTAAATGTAAAATCAAATATTCTAAAGATAAATATTAATATTACTGATTTCGGATATATGAACTTATACATACCGGAATACAATAGCATATTGATGATGTACATCCAACTCAGAAAAGCGACCATAATCAGACCAGATTTCAATATCATCTTCATTTAATTCAAAAAATTTTATTTTTATATTTTCTAAAATAAAAAATTTTAATAACTTAATATAACTTCTATGTTATTATTTGGTAGCAAAGAAAAATTTTTTATTTACTTTTTCCAACTTTTTCTACTAATATAAATACTTCTTCTCCACCTTCACAAGAACTTGTAAATTTATCTATTCTGCAGATTTTCAATTCCCCAGTAAGAGCACTTTCTAAAAGAATAAAAATTATGCAAATAAATCACATGTATAAAATGTTACACAGATATAAAAAAATAAATCACATTATTTAATAAAACACTTACTAAGATTATTAATCGGATTAGAATAAACAGGTTCTGTAAATGGAATCATAATATTATTTCTATCCTTAATAAAAGCTTGAAAACACAGAGACACACTATTAAGATTTATTGATTTTTGGTAAATATCTGCATCAGCTTTAATCTGTGAAAATAAATATTTATGTCACTAATGATTATTATTTATTATCAATTTTAACATTATATAGAGTATCCCAGGTTTAAAAAATCAAACTCCACTAGTATATTATATGAGTATAAATAAGAAAAAATGTTATATAAACGCAGATCCATAAATGCTTTATAAAAAAATTATACCAAAAATATGAAAACTAAGGGAACTCATTGTTAATACTTTATAATGTAATAATAAACCAATGTTCAAAAAATCTGCTTTTTCTAAGTATGATTCCTTGTTCAAATAATCAAACGCGATGAAACAACATAAAGGTTGAATTGTCTTGCATCTTGTGATGAGTTCCATTGAATGAGTAAATTTACATCGATTTCAAAGAGATATTATTTTTTTCTTATTTTTACTTACAGAATATACCAAAAAATTATGTTCCCATGAAATTATATATACCT
Source organism: Vespula vulgaris (assembly GCF_905475345.1). Classification (NCBI taxonomy): domain Eukaryota; kingdom Metazoa; phylum Arthropoda; class Insecta; order Hymenoptera; family Vespidae; genus Vespula; species Vespula vulgaris. The sequence goes on from NC_066589.1 coordinate 1,870,535, forward strand.
GTACTTCATCACGTGTTGAAAGAATTGCATTAATATTTTTTCTTTTACGTTCTTCCAGTAATTCAAACTGAAGTTTTCGTACAAGTTCATCCTTGATATGTTTTTTTGCAGTATGTATTATACCCATTCCATGAAATCTATAAAATATTGTAAAATTTGATGAAAAACATATGCAGCTACACAATATGATTTTACATTATCTTATATAAAATAATAAATATATAAATTATTTAATTATTATTAAATATATCAATTATTTTTAAAATAACAAATGTTTTTTATCAACATACGCAGCAGTAAATCCATTTTCTTGAGAAACTTCTATCTCATGAGGATCATCTTGATCTTTATGTCCTGTCCTTCTGACTAGATGATGAGCATGTGGAAGTCTTTTTTTTCTATCATCCGATGTAACCAATGTACAGCGAATTATTGCTTTATCTTGAAAATTTCTTAACTGAAATAAATTTTAGAAAATTTTTAAATTTTAATTACAAAACGTTGAAAATTTATATTTTTTTCAATATTTATAATATTATTATTATTTTTTACAAAATTAGTTATATTTACTTGGACAGTAGGAGCACATTTTTTATGAGCAGTCGTATTACTTGCTGCAACTAAACTTCCATGCGTTCCGATCATTTCAGATTTATAACGAAATCTAAATTTTTCTACTGGTTGCTCTGTTATGATAAGATGTGCTTCACCTTACACATTAAGACAAGAACATAAGATATGGTTCACATTAAGACAAGTTTATTAATTATTTTATAAGATCTTTTTACTTTCATATGTTGTAATTTGATTACTTTAGAATAATAGAAAAGAAAATATACGTACCGGTATAATCATCTAATGACATATATGTAGGCATATGTGATGATGATGATGAAATAGTAGACATAGGTGATTCAATATTAAAATTTACGTTTGAATCTATATGATTATTATAAAGACTTAATGCATTAGTAGAGCTAATGAACATTGGATCTAAATAAAAAAAGAAAACAATTTATTAGTTATTTAATATATAAATGATTTCAATGTTTATTAATGTAATATTTTTATGATTTATATTAGTCTACATAAAAAATTATTTTTCATTATATATTTAAACATAGATTGCAATCACATAATCGTTTATCAAAATATATGATACTTAAACGAATAAATTATTATTCAGAACATTTAAATATTACATTGCTTTTAATGTTGAAAATGTCATCTATGCTTTGAGAAATACGTTTACTATTACAAATAATTTGTTATACCAAAGATCATCATTTTTAATAATTGTCTTTTTAAGATTTTAATAAAAAACAAACATAAATCTTTAAAAAAATCATTATCCAATTACCATTTCCACAAGTACCGTAATCTTGAAGATCATCAAATATTCCTTTCATCGCTGCGAAATTTTTATATTCCCGCATTTTTAAATGCATAAATAGAAGAAACAAATAAATCCTGAAATATACAATTTGTTCCACAAAGAGACCACCACCTTTTTAACCTTAATTCTACAAAACAACCTGACAATATATACAAATAAACGATTGCAATCTTGTAAAGATCTCTTCAGACTGCGCTCAATGTACTCACCAAACACATATTATCGTACTAGTTCGATTCTCAACTGCGTGACAAAATAACCTTGATAAATGTAAGGTTTTTCCCCGTAAAGTACAGATACGAAGAATTAATCGCGTGTAGAACGTGGGTTTTCACGCGCATGACAATATATTCGATACGCAATATCCAATATTTTGAAGGTTACAAATTTCATCTCTTTTAAAATTAAAATTGAAATCTATTAAATATTTTATAGAATTCATGTTCCTTTATTTTTGCGATTATAAACTAACAAAATGAATTTCTCTTTGTTATGCGAAAGTAAATAAAATACTCCAAGTTATAATTCATATAACATTTATAAAAATATTTTTTCTATTGTGTAAACGACTTAAATTGTTAATAAAGTAAAATATATATATATATATATATATATATATATATATATATATATATATATATATATATATATATATACAGCGAATCGTGTAGTTATTTGTAAATAGTGTAAAGTTCTTTTTTCCTTATAGCGCTTCGTATATATTACATCTCAAAATAAGAATCGAATTTAATAGAATACATTAATTTGTAAATAAATGTTAAACAATGATAGTATATATTCATATATTCATCTTTTCTATTATTTTTTTGTTTAAAAAATATTTTAATTTTTGTAAAATTTGTATTTCTTTTTATAGTTATGTCGATATATTACCGATAGAATACAAGCGAGTTGTAAAAAGGTGTAACAAAAAATGTTGTCGATGGATGTAGTAACACTCTCTGTAAAGATCTCTTATATGCTTGGATCTTATAGGTGGGGATCATTATCGCAATGTTCTACGACTTATATATGGAAAAGAAGCAGTGTCAAGCAGTACATATTTTTGATTCATTACGGTATCAACTGATTGTACGTTCGAGGTTTTATTTAACCGACATATAGTTCACTATGTCTAACAAAAATGAAAAGATTGGTATCATCGGCAGGTAAATACATCTTGAAATTAAAATCATTTAATCTAATTGATAAGTGAATTTTTGCGAAGGTAATTTTATTTAAATTTGTATGTAAATTGGTATAAATTAGTAAATTAGTAGTAAAAAAAAAAGTAAAAGTATAAAAGTATAAAATAACACATTTACATTCGTTGTCATAATTTTTTTTTCTTTTTGTAAACTTTCGTATATCGTGAATGATCTTTGGTAATAGAAACGAAAAACTTTTAATTCCTTCGACAGATAATCCGCGTATTGCATTTTATATAATAATTTCCAAATAAAATAACCATATAATTTTATACTTTTTTATCGACTTGCAAGGAAAAAATTACATTACCTTGTTTACTTCCGTTTTTCTTGTTAATTGCATATAATGATTGCTATTAAAATTCATTATTCACATTCTTTTAGCTTCCTGGTATTTTTTATATGTGTCAGTCACTATTTGAAGACAAAAGAAAATCATAAAATTAATAATTTTTTGAGAAACCCACTAGTAATCCTTCCAAATTGAACTCTAAAAACACAATACTGAACTGTACTTTTTTAAAGATAAGATAATAAAATAGAACGACAAAATTTATGAGAATGGTTCTTCGTTATATATATTTTATGCCTGTCGATGTTTGTGTATATATATATATAGATAAATAGTACTTATAAATATGTGAGATCTATATATGTAACTTACAACTCTACCACGTCGCATTATATACGATATTGACAAATATTTTTAACAAATCAATTTGTTTTTATATTATGATAATATGACTTCATATTATTTTTATTACCTTTATGATAATGTAAGCATTGAAATTTAAATTTTAGTGGTTTAATTGGCCGCAGCTGGGCCATGCTATTTGCCAGTGTGGGATATCAAGTGACAATTTACGATATTGTCCAGGAACAAATTACGAATGCTCTCGAAGACATTCAAAAGCAATTACATCGTCTGGAAAAAGACGGTCTCCTTCGTGGTTCTCTTTCTGCTGCTCAACAATTTCAGCTTATTAAGGGTATATTTAATATAATGATTTGAAAAAAAAAGAACGAAGAAAAAAGAAAATTTATTTTTAATCGATTTATCATAAATACAAATAGTGAGATAGGAGAGAAAACTTGTTCAAACTTTAATTTTTATTTTTTGATTGTAAACACAATGATATGCTTTATCATAACATTTTTAATAAAATTTTATTGGTTTATCAAAAAGTCAATACTTTATCGAATCGAGTTACGTACTTGAACAAATTATAAATCGAGTTATATAACTGTTATAGTACTTATACGTGTATAAAATAAGTAAAGATTAAAAAGCAGATAGATATCTGACGACATTGAGAAAAAGGAAAACATAAAAGAAATAAAGATTAAAGTTATAAGTAGTGTCGGTAAATTTTTAAAGGATGCATTTTGTTGGAAATTTGCATATGGGAAGGAAGATTTGGTTCTTTGTGAAAGTAATAAGCAATAATATTATCTCTTTAATCGTGTCTGATTATACGTATTTAATATTATGGAGTAATGTAAAAATAATTATAAATATATCTTTCGATTCTTAGGATCATCGAATTTAACTGAAACTGTAAAAGGTGCAAAATTCATTCAAGAATGCGTACCAGAGAATTTACAGTTGAAATCGAAAGTTTATAACGATCTCGATAAGGTCATCGATGATAAAGTTATTTTATCGTCATCCACATCGACGTTCCGTCCTTCGCTTTATAGCGAGAAATTGAAACATCGAGATCAAGTGATCGTGTCTCATCCTGTAAATAAGATTTCTTTTTTTATACAAACATCTTTTAATTGTAGTATATCTATGAAAATATTTTATGAATTTAGGTAAATCCACCGTATTACGTACCTCTGGTTGAAATAGTTCCAGCACCATGGACTCGACCCGAAATACCAAATCAAACAAAAGCCATTATGACTGAAATTGGTCAATCACCTGTCGTTCTCAATAGAGAAATCGATGGATTTGCATTGAATAGAATACAGTATGATCAGATTGTAATTTTAACGCTTTTCGTGTGATAAATCATATCTTTAACTCTTTTTAAACAACTTATTATTATTTAAACTAGAATTAGACAAATCGTTGTTTTATAGATATGCAATTTTAAATGAAGCATGGAGATTGGTAGCTGATGGTGTACTTAATGCAAAAGATATAGATGCAGTAATGAGCGAAGGTCTTGGAATGAGATATGCATTTCTGGGTGCTTTCGAAGCCGCGCATCTTAATGCCGAAGGTATACATAGTGATAAAAATAAACAAATATGTACAATCAAGATGTACTCTTTTTCCAGGTATGAAGAAGTATTGCGAGGTATATAATAAATCAATTTATGATGTAAGTATGACTTTCGGACCGGTACCAAAATTTGTCGGAGATATGGCAGATAAAATTAGTAACGAATTAAACGAGATGTGTCCTCTTGACAAGTTACAAGAACGACGTGCATGGAGAGATAAGGCGTTAACGAAGTTATCAATCTTAAAGAAAGAGTTGAATAAAGAAAAATAAAGTTACAGTTGATACTACAATAGATATTCCACAACATACAAAGTATAAAATACTTTAATCGGAATTAAATAAACTATTGTTTTTATCATCCTATGTATATAATCGAAATATTATCTCCATATGGGAGTTTTCTTTCGCATAAATAAAGCTGGAAGTAAATTAAAATGTATTATTATTTAAAGTAGAATTAAAAATATAATGATATGTTTCAGGAATAGAATTGAAAATCTTAATTAAAATTATTATTTTATTCGTATGTCACAGAAAGATTAACGTTTTCCACCAACACGAGGTGCAGATTTTTGCGTCACCTTTGCAGCTTTCTGCTTAGGCATAGCCTTAGTTTTAGGAGGTGCAACAGCCTTCTTTGTTGCTTTTGCTGCTTTCTTCTGTTCTTTTGCAGCCCTAAAAGTATATACAACTATAAGTGTATATACTAATACGATACACATATATATTAAGCAATTGATATTTTTGTATGAACCCGCAAAAACCAGACAGTGTTATAATAATGCACAATTCTGGGTGAAGCAATCCATATTTATTCTAAGACATTCTGAAATCTAACATGATATAAAGATCTTGTCAGAGGAACAGTTGTCTATGAAGAAAAATATCTAGTAAATTTTAGTATTGGACAAATATTATATAAATAAACAGATAAATAAAGTAATACTTACTTGATTGCTTGGTCCCTCTGTGCTTTACGAATTTCTGGTTTCATATTACGTTTAGCCAAGATATCTGTAAGAGAGGCACCCACTATAGCACGTTGGAATTTTTGAGTACGCCTTGTCCTCTTCTTGGCTTGTTCTTCTTCTTGCCCCTTTTTATGCTTTCGTCTATGTAATTTACATGACAAATATAATATATAAAAATGTATACATTATATATATATATATATATATATATATATATATATTATAAAAAAAAAGAAATTTAAAAAATTAAATGAACGTACCTATACAAAACGGTCCACGTAACTTTTCTAGGATTACGTCTCATTAAGTGAGCAGATTCACATTTTGAGTTGAGGAAAGTAAAAGTCTATAAAAAAAAGTAAGGTTATGTTGAAGAATAATAAATATCTTTTTTATAGAGTTATTAGTATCATATGATTACAAATAAAAAATGTATTCCAAAGTACTCGAAAATAAATAACACTTATAAAATTAAAATAGAGTTAAATATACCTTTCCGTCAACTTTAACCATAGTTTTACCATGGCCAGGATATATTTTATATCCGCTATAAGCGCAAAGACCGATCCTAGAAAGATTTATCACATATTAATAAAAATATTGTTCTTATTATCACCAACTATATACTTTGCATAAATTTAATAGGATTGCATTAAACGTATTAGATATTCTCAAACAAGCACTAACTTACTTCATTTTGAGTTTACACGAAAGGAAGTTCCTACAAAAATGGCCGAAGCTTTCATAGCATGCGGCTATTTTCACGCGAAATTTCAGGTTAACCAACCTATTAGATTTCAATAACTCGAAACATAAATAATAAAATTTAGAAAATTTGTATGTACTAATATAGCATATTAAAATTTATAATTTTTTTTTACTTATATTTATTCAATTTTTATATGAAACAGTGTTAACTATTTAATGAATATTTAATAGGGAGTATTAATAATTGTAGATGAAGAAGTTTTACAAGGTTGTCTCTCTGACATTTAACTTCATAGCTGTTAAAAATCGTACATGTGCATTCAGAATTCTTACACATGTGACCGATGTGAAATGATTTCTGTTTTGTTAGGTTATGTTATGCAAATTTTATATTTGTGTATTAACGATTAAAAGAAATCTTAACATTGATGTCATTAATTAATTAATTTATTTCGATTTAAATATTTTTTAAATAAATATTCCAAATGAAGGATACAGAGGTTATTGGTTTTGGAGGAACAGAAGAACTTAATGAAAATGAAGAAGATGAAGACATTTCGGACATCAAGAAAAAAGCTTCTAAGAAGTCAGGTGGATTTCAATCTATGGCTCTTAGCTATCCTATTTTGAAAGGTATATTAAAACGTGGTTATAAAATTCCAACACCAATACAGAGAAAGGTGAGCATGATTCAGATATTACTTTATAGTAAATTTAAAAAAGAAGATGAAAAATATTAAGTATAAATATTTCTTCGACAGACAATCCCTTTAGCTCTTGAAGGAAGAGATATTGTAGCAATGGCCAGGACTGGTAGTGGAAAGACAGCTTGTTTTTTAATCCCGTTGTTTGAAAAACTCAAGACAAGACAAGCTAAAACTGGTGCACGTGCTTTAATTCTTTCACCTACGCGTGAACTAGCAATGCAAACATTGAAATTTATAAAAGAGTTAGGAAAATTTATAGGATTAAAAGCTGCAGTGATATTGGGAGGAGATAGTATGGATAATCAATTCAGTATTATTCATGGAAATCCTGATATTATTGTTGCTACACCAGGCAGATTTCTTCATATATGTGTTGAAATGGACTTACGTTTAAACAGTGTAGAGTATGTTGTATTTGACGAGGCTGACAGGTGAGATTTTATGAAAAATATGGTTTTATAAGATAATTTTGATATTTAATTAAATAATAATTTTATAAAATAGGATTATAAGTTAACATAAAATTGCAGATTATTTGAAATGGGTTTTGGTGAACAAATTCATGAGATAGTTAATAGATTACCAGAGACAAGACAAACTCTACTGTTCTCTGCCACATTACCCAAGATTTTAGTAGAGTTTACTAAAGCAGGTTTAAGCGATCCTATTTTAATACGATTAGATGTTGAAAGCAAATTGCCAGAAGAATTAAGTTTATCATTTATTATTTGTCGTCCTGAAGAGAAATTGGCTGTGCTTCTAGCTCTATTAAAGAATGTCATTGCAAATGATTCACAAACTGTAATATTTGCTGCAACTATGCATCATGTAGAATACCTCCATCAGGTAAATTTATAGTATTTATTGTATCTTTATTCCATTATTATAAAATGAAGTAAAAAAAAAATGCAATTTTTTAACAGATACTAGACAAAGCAGGAATTTCAAATACATTTATTTATTCAAATTTGGATCCATCTGCACGTAAAATAAATGCTGCTAAATTTCAAATGGGCAAAGTAAAGACTTTGATTGTTACTGATGTTGCTGCTCGTGGTATAGATATACCTCATTTAGATAATGTTATTAATTTTAATTTCCCAGCTAAATGTAAATTGTTCGTGCACAGAGTAGGTATGTACAATGTTAAATAGATATTATAATCTTTGATCATATGGATTTTATTACACTTTTTGCAATTATGGATTTTATTACACAGGTCGTTGTGCACGTGCTGGTCGAACTGGAACTGCTTATAATATTGTAACTCCTGATGAGTATCCATATCTCCTAGATTTACATCTATTTCTTGGTCGTTCATTAAATATAGTTCCTCTGTCTAGTACAAGCAATGATATGGAGTATATAATAGGAAAAATGCCTCAAGCTATGATAGAAGAAGAACTTGCAGAATTAATAAATTGGCATGATTCATCTACTGATCTGGTAAGTCGAAAAACAGAATAAATTCCAAAATAGATGGCAATAAGGTGAATTAATTATATCTTTATGTGTAGAAAAACATGGAAAAAGTTTGTGACAATGCTTATGAACGTTATATCAAATCTCGGCCAGCAGCATCATCGGAAAGCGTTAAACGAATGAAAGAATTGAATATTAATTCAGCTGGTATAATACCTGAATATTCTAATATTAATCCTGCCACAATGGATATATTAACTAAAATGAAACAGTACAGACCTCAAGGAGTATGTATGTTATAGGAAATGTGGATCTTACTATTTTTTTTTTCTATAAATGTATTTCTCATTTTTATATGTTGTTGTTAACAGACAATATTCGAAATCGGCAAAAAAACATGTTCATTGGATTATAAAGTGATGAAAGAAAAACGAGCATTTCATAAAGATAATATTTTCAACTTTCATAAAAAAATGGAGACATTAGAAGCAAAGAAGGAGGAAGCTGCAAAAAGTAAATTTATATTTTATAGAAATATATTTTTTTACAAAATATAAATATTATATAGTTACTTTATGTACCATTTGCAGATATGTTTCAAAAAACTACATTACCAAAAAGTAGTGAGAATGAAATTAGTGAAGCATTTAATAAAGTGATAATGCCAAAGAAACGAAATATAGAAGATTTGTATAAAAATACTAAGAAAAAGAAACGTTTGGCTACTAAGGATGAAGAATTTTATATTCCGTATTCTGCACCAGATAAACATACAGAAGATGGGTATGTTTTTAAAAGTATATGTTTTTTTATTGCGTATATAACTATATATATTAATCGTAATCCTTGAATCGTTCTATAGATTGGCGGTAAACAATTTCATGACAGAGGCAGAAAAAGCACAATTGGATTTAACAGCAGATAATGAAGAATCTTTACGGCTACAAACACAACTTAAGAAATGGGATCGTAAAAAGAAAAAAATGATTACTATTAATAACGTATGAACCATAATTTTACCATTATACACGTAATAATGTTAAGTGTAATTATCTTATATTTTTCTTTTTCCTTTTAGGATCCAAAAGCTGGTAAAATACGTACCGAATCTGGAGCATGGATTCCTGCTACATACAAAACAAATCGTTACACGCAATGGAAGGAGAAGAGTAAAGTCGATGCTATGGCCGACGAAGATAGCGAAGAAGAATCACCACAATTGCAAAAATGTAAGTTTAGATATTATACAAGTTAAGAGAAAGAAAGATATAGGATAATCATTCTGTGATTTATTGCATGTACGATATATATATATATATATATATATATATATATATATATATATATACATATACACAATGTAAATAGATTACTTTGCCAGACAGTGTCATTAATCCTTTGATCTATATAAAGGCACAGTATGGTCCACGCGTAAGTTTCCATAGTACATACTTCTGATATAAATCGAGACAAGTTGACAAGTCAATCTCAGGCACGTTTAAATGCAGGAAGAAGGTCATTGATCTATCTACGCTCGGTACAGATTTATTTAGTTTCAACTTACGAGTAATCATTGCATAATCAAAACATGTTGAATATCACGATACTTAAAATATCCTATCTAAAAAAGGTATTTGAATTTGGAATCAACCAAAATGATAAAGAACTATAGTCACTCAAACATTTCTATTATCGTACTTTTTATCTTTGTCAAGAAAAATTATCGACTTTTATTTAAGAGAGAATATTTCGTACATATAACGAGATCGTGTATGCATGGCGTAATACTTATTTTTACATTTTTAACAAGCTCATTGTACAATCATCAATATAGTAAAATTATCGGTGATAGAGACGGCACTTTTGAAGATGACATTTTGCAAATTCGCAAAACACGTAAACGTATTTAAAAATTTAATAAATTCTAAGCGTGTATCATTGCTTTTAATGATTGCAGCATGACTGAACATGAACGTAATTATTTCAATTATTTGCGTTTCTTCTAATGACTCTTGCACTTACATTTCGTACAAATAATAAGATATGCTGTAACAGTTAATTATACGCGAGCATAGTAAGGCACGCTTTAATTAGCTGTGTCTAATTCTTTGGTTCATAATTATACAGATTAGAAGCTACGATTGAAATCTGAGATGTTCATGAGATTAATGAAAAAATTCGAAATTTGATCACATATTCTCTTATCAATTATGTTTAAATGTAATTGTTATCAGACCTCTCTTTATTTTGCGTCCTAACTTTTCCTCTCGAACACTGTTGTAAAATAACGTTATCTTAAAATCACGGCCTTGTTTTGACAATAATAAGATAAAGATACGTACGAACTTGCATCTAATAAGAGAACACGGTCTCAAGCGAGTATTTGATTTCTTTCGCGTCCTTGTCAATAATTTTAAAGGTACGCAAAATGATAAAACCTTGAAAAATATGACGACGTAATGTATTGCGAATGATATCCGATAACATGAATATACGAACTCATACTTTTCTGTTATTTTTCTTTCTCTTTAATATATCATTATAAAATCTTTCTTAATAATTTTCAATTTAAAATTGTATCCGCACGTGTGTGCACATACGCGTTCTAACGGAAAAAACATTTGATTTCAGTGCAAACAAACGTCAATACACATTGGGCGCGTCATAATCAAAAGATCAAGGAGAAGGTGAAGGCCAAGTCAGAGTTGAAGAGACCGGAACAAATTTTGAAAGCTCGTAAATTGTTGGAAAGGAAGAAACGACGAAATGGTAGAAAGGGCCGGAAAGGTCAGAAAAAAGGGGGAAAGTCTCGTTAAAAGGTATCCAATTGTATATATATACTCTGTACATATATACACGTTTTAAAATATTTCGTGAGATTCTAAGATCGTAGGATAAAATAACTTTTTCTTATGGTGATAAAATAAATAAATTACAAAAAAAATTGTTTATAATATAGATAACATTTTAAATTACTTTAAACCGGTCGTATAAATTTCTCAAAATCATTGGATAATTTCGTTAACAAGCGATAAGATTAAGCGTTTTAATCTATTTTTCCTCCCTTCTTTGATAAAACAATAATACAAGATACGAGCGAATTAAACGATGGAAAAATTGGAGCTGATTTAAAAACGTTTATAAAAATATAAAACCTAGCTATTTCTTTGCCGGAGTCGCGCGTGCCACGTCGCTAGCATGCAATAATGCCGATAGCTCGAGAATTTAATTCACGGCACTTTATTACGTAAGTACCTTGAGATGGTAATTCCTAGATAGTGGTCGTACGCGCGGAACGACATAAGACGTATCGAGAAGAATATTCGCGCGTGAAATTTCTTCGTCGTTCGAATTTCGCGCCGCGAGGAAAGACGCGACATTGAAGAAATGTGAACGAAATATATCATTATATTTCGACATATTTCTTAAGAAAATATACTTTTGTTCTTTCTCTCAAGTTATTCTAGTCTCCAAAAAAGAAAAACAATTTTTAATTCATCCTTACAAAGGTACAAATTTTGTGGGCGCTTTCACAGTCTGTTATTACGTTACTGCGCAACTGCATAATAATTTTCGTAGAGTGTTTAAGATAATCAGCTAATTATGTTCGCGCACGAGATCGCTAGGACATGTTTAAATGTCGTGACTCGACTTGACTAGTCTTTTATCGAGGATAATATGTCGAGTTTATGATAAAATCGATCGATCGATCTTCTTAATCTTTTAGATCTTTTTGATAATGCTTGTATTCTTCTTACACGATCAAGGATTAATAATTGCGAGTAATAATTACTTATGTTTATTTCTTTATATTTGACAGAAAAAGAATCTTTTTAATCGTAAGGAATTCATAAAAGTTTGTTGAACACGAACCTTGGAAGATCTTTAATGACATTTCAGTAGAAATAACTAGCACATTTGTTTTCGCGTGCGGATACGTATTAAGAAAGAAAGGATAATTAAATCTTATATAATCTAAGAGGATTTTTTTTGTATCGTAGATAACACCGTTATACAATTTGTGATGTCAGAGACTGCCAACGAACGTTCACACGTCGCTAAAGTCAGAACACAAACCTTGAGGAAGCCTTAAAAACTTTTCAAACACATCGAAGCTTTAAAGTATCGTCGAATCTTTTGATCTTGTTCCACTAATTAGTTCGATAGGTCGTTAATTAATTTACTGTCTTATTTCTCATTAATTAAAATCTTTACGGAACAATCTTAACGAAAACGATAAACTTGAGTCGCGTGTTAGTATTTCAAAGGATTTTATAATTAGTCGAAAAATGAGAAATTATGAAAATTTACAAAAGTAACATTGTAAGTCGATATACGAAGAAGAAATTACTTATGCTTTTAACTTTGTTCAAAGTTTAGGTAAAATACAAATAGATTTATACATATCGTTAAACATTGTGTAATTTCATCGTTTGTCGCGCACACTATCATATACGTCGTGTCATCTCGTGAGAATGTGCAAGGGATCAACGTACGGTGTGGCGGTAAATATCATACCGAATTGACAGTTTTCCAATATCGTTACACTGTCGTATGCCTGTCGATTACGTTTTACGATGGGGGATTTGTATAGGAATATTGAGAAAAAAGAAAAAAAAAAAAATGCCGGATAAGTAGATCGTAAAAAACGCTAGGATATTAAAAATTCAACATAGATGGTATCGTATTTCTTTGTTTTGTTTTTATTTATACTATCTTAAACTCATAATTGATTTTTTTTTTCTTCTTTTATATAGAAAAATCAAGGAGATTCGTAAAAAACCTTTCAATCGAGAAAATACCTTGTGTCAGTTAATTTTTCATTAAGCAAAACTCGCATTGATCGAATCAAAGTAATTGGCCAATTCTATCTATCTCTTCCGATACATTTCTATAACTCGACATCCTCGTAAAAGTTTCGTAATGAATCATAATAATCGATAACTCGTGCCACAACGAGAGTATTCACCGTTGTAGAAATCGTTATCGCTTCGTTTCGCTAATATTTCTTAGGATATCGTGCGTGTTTTATTCGTTTCTTTCCTTTTTTCTTTTTCTTTTTTGTTTTTTTGTTCTCTTTTTAGCAATGAATACAGCACGGTATCGTATAACTCTCCATATAAAATTTATTCGATGTAAAAATTATTTTGATGGAGAGGTAAAGTTGAGTTGAATGAACTCACTATTGGGAAAATACGTTTTTACGCTTTGTTAACGATTTAAATTCGGGATTAACCGAATGCGCTTTATGCAAGCGTTCGCGTTTAACGCAATATTTGTTTCGTTTTTTATTTATATAATATTTATGGTCTGAACGCGTAAACAGTATAGGTACGTTTGATTTTAGACGAAACTTTTTGATATAGAGCATCGAACGATATTTTTGTTTGTAGACCCTTCATTTGTTCGTTTATTTTTATATTTTCTTTTCTTTTTTTTTCCATTTCTTTTCTCTTGTTTTTTTTTTCGTATGTATTTTACACGCATATACACTGTAATTTCATCCGCGTTTCATCATCGATCTTACTTCACTAAGTTCAATCTTCCCTTACCACGGCATCTTACCATAGCTAAATGTCATTTATTTCCATCAAAGGATGCTTCATTGCGTACGTTTGACCCTTCAGTTATTCGATATACCAGAATGATATGAATTGTTAGCGAAATTTCTATAAATTCTTTGATATAGATGTTACGACAAGATATAAAGCATTCTCGAATAGGCAATGCATTCTCTAATTGCATTCTTAATTGGCAAACTATTGGAAATTATTAACGGACATAACGAGTTATATAAAAGAAAAAAGAATAATAATAATGAAAAGATGAATGTTGTAGGATATAAAAACGATAAGATATAAAATATAAAATTATTTGAAAAGTAATAAAAATCTTTTGTGATGAATCTAAAAATCATAATGTTTACGAGAAGTCGTACGAGTTGAAAAGACTTCATTTGAATTTTTATTACGATTCCAATTTATTATTATACATCGTATTGTATTGTTTATGTTGTAAACAGTTCAACCAGACGAAATTGGTGTTTTATTTAAATGACGCAGACGACACTTCTCTGAAATATTCGTTTTTATCAGTCCAACAAGAGCTTTGACCTCGATCATTTGTGGAAGTTCAGTTTGCATTTACGATTAGGTTCAAGGACAAATAGCCTGGTGAAAAAGAAATGTATTATACTCGCGATGACTTGCTTCCAGGGACGTATCGATCCGTAGTACGCAGTAATTAACCGGCCACGTTGCGGTACGAAGGATTTAGACGACCCTTCCGACTTTCGTAGAAAGTTTCTCGGTTTAAAAACGGAAAGCTTCCTCACCGTTCCCTTTTCTTTCTTTTTTTTTGTTTTTTTTTTGTTTTTTATTACAACTTGCTAGCGTGTTTAATGATATCAAATTGTTCGACCGAACGTCTGGGATTTTTAATAAATTTCCAAGAGGTATGAACCGAAGGAAAATGCATCTTTTAGTTGATGTTATTATGAGAATAAACGAGCATTGAAAAGGAACAATTTTTTCTATATAAATGCCATCGCGAATTTCATGAAACGAAATAGTTTTTTATTAGAAATATTTAAAGATTTTTATTACTCGAAATCGAAGAAATTAGTTTGTTAGTTATATCGATTTATAATATAGGAAAAAGAAAAGAAGTCTTGAAACTTTCAATCGAGTTTCGTTTTATTCAATTCTACGGATTAATACAACTTTCTAAATAATACGTTCTCGTAAAAATTGATTAAATGAAATTCTAAAAGTGCGATCAAAAATGATAACCCGATTATTTTCATTATGCGAATATACGAATCTTTCGGTAAAGGATACCCATTCATTCGTGTTTAGGTAGGTGTTGTAGCACTTTTAGAAGGTATCTTCTTAGTGTTATCAATTTAAGTAGATATATGTAATACGATAGATCGACAGGTTCGAATTGCTGTTTCGCTTCGTGTCCAATATAAAAGGAGTGAAAGGAATCAGCGTGTGACGTAATTCCTCTTACGTTATTGCGAGTACAACGAATACCGTCGGTCAGTTTCGGTAGCTGGGATATTGCAGGCAATTCGAACGTATCGAGTGCTCAGAATAGAAAAAGACTTTCACACGACCTGTATCTTTCGACTTACATACGATCCTTTTTTTTATTTATGAGCACGTAATATAACTCGTAGGTATATTCGTTAATTTGTTCTCTTAAAAATACTTTCACGTAGAAACAAAATGAAAAAAAAGAAACGAGAAGCAAATCAAATTCAATTTCATTCTTTTTGAGTATCATTACTCACTAATACTCTTTGATTAAAAATTCGGAACATTTATTCATCCGTACATTTTGTTTTGTTTTTAGAGAAAGTTGATCCATTTTTTTAATTTTTATTTTTGATTGTGCAAAAAAAAGTTTTGCGAGTGTTCGATATGTGACGAATTTTCGATTTATCGAAGAAAGTAAAAATGATCGAGATATCTATGTATCTGTATACCTCGAATGATCTTTCGACCACAACGTCGACTACAAGTTTGCGGTTTTAAAATCATTCAAGCAGTCATCTCACCACGACCTCCTACTTTTATATCTCCCATTTGCGTCAGTGCCTGTTAAGCATCACGGGATTGTCCAGTGAGACAAGTTCTAACTCGATATGGTTATTGTTGCTATCATTATTTTATTTACTTCCTTGGACTGATTTAGCTAATGAAAAAAATCGAGATATGATTCATAGCTGGAAGTCGTAAGAAATTTTCTATAAAATCACGTTGACGAATTATTATTACAATCAACGTAGGCTTGACAAATCGTTATAATATTTCAAAATAATTAGAAGAATTTCACGTTTACATCTGAAACAATTAAAACTTTGAATCGATTATATTTTATCGGCCACTATAAACTTGATGGTTTGATATTTCTTCATGGAACAAACTACGTACATATGTATATTTTTAATCAATCGATATTTAATTATTATTACTTAAACGTTAATTACTTAATAAATATTAATATTTATTATTATTATTATACACTTTTCAAGAATGTCTTATTGTTGGATTCGATAATAAATTATTGGATGTCTACGAGATAAGAAAAAAAAAGAAGAAAGGAGGAAGAGAAAGGAACAGTCAAGGACGCGTCTAAACAAAGCTCGTGACATCAGGCAAGACAGCACGAATAACCTCGGGTAGCCCGCATCAAATAACGCTATTGGTTGAACATAGATTCGAACGAGTCCTGTCGAAAGATAAATTGGAATGGTAAAGAAGGCCGCAACCCAGAATTTACGATATCTTATAGTCCTCACTGAAAAGCAAAGGCTAACGTCGGTTTTATACGTATGACCAGTGTATATTTATTATGTACATATATAGAACACGTCTAGGAACTTGGAAAAAGGAAAAAAGGTTTCACACGAAGAAGTAATATACATCTACATATATTTGAAGGCATCGAAAGGTGAAGGAAAGGCACACCCTAAAAGCGATTTGACTCACGAAATGGAAGGATAGCCGACACGCCCTTCTTTTCCTCGTATCTCAACCAGATGTTTCCTCGTTAATTGGTAGTAGTATATACTTTTACCAAATATACCGTGCAAGCCACGTAGAACGTATTTCATACAAGTAACTGACTTATTTTAATAATTATAATATAATATAAAATTATTTTAATAACGATCTAGACAAGACGTCTAAGATTTTTATAAAAATAAAAATACTGAATTTTACATTCAAAAGAAACGATAGTAATTCTAATATTTTATGCTATAAAAGCGATTTTTCATGTAGAGGCCGTTTTAGAAATAGATTACCGAAATTATATAAACGTAGCTTCGGAAACAGTAGTTTTCATTTATAACAGACTTTAAGAATGTTCGAAACTGTTGCAATATTTTGTACAGAAACTGCTGAAAATATTTTCCTTTTACGTTAATGCATGTCTTGTATCGATCATACTGCATGGATTGCTGATGCGAAGCATATTGCCTGATGTAAATAAGAAATATTTATAATTTGGAAAGGAAGCGTTTTCGGATCCATGTTTATATGATTTTTTCCCATCCTTATAGTGAGTAAAACGTGCTCTTAAAGTTTGGTAATCTATTTCTGAAACATCCTGTATATTATATCCTACATATAAATGATCCTCACTAGAAATGTTTTTTTTTTCCACGGAAGCTTTAAACCTTGTAGTTTTATTTCACCGATATGAAATAAATTTATTTAGATTTTAGATATTTATGTAATGCTCGAAGGAAAAAATCCCTTTTCTAATCTATTTCCAAATATCTTTAATGTTTATCGATCCTACACGTTTTCACAACGATTTTAAGGTTGTTTCTTGTGAGGCACGATGGAAAGCAAGCATCGCCAACGATTTGCATTTTCTACCTGCTGAGAAACGGGTTCTTGGCGATTGGATTGACGTAACGACACGCGAAATACACTAATTGTAAGTCACTCGGTCGGTTTCTTGTTTACTTACACCGAGCGAATAACGTTCTGGATAATATCAATTGTGGCGAACAAACGAATCTCATCGATTAATTAGTAGGAAGTTAAGATGCGTTAGAAAAGATAAATATCGCAGAACAAATATTCTAAAAATAGATGTCAATCATTTTCTTTTTGCCTTTCCTTTTTTTTTTCTTTCTCAACAGTAAAAGTAATAAAAAGTAACGGAACGAATGGAAAGTAATCGTTAAAAGAAACTAATTTGTCAAACGTTAATATACAAAATTAATTAAAAACAAAAATACTTCAAATATAATAGGAGAAATGAAAAAAGATGAGAAATATCTTTCACCGGTGAAACAAGTTAACGGTTTCATTTAGTTACCGTTTATTTATGTTTCTCTTTGTGCAATGGAGCGTCATCAGATATGGTCGAGTAACTGTCGAAAACGAAATACAACTTGTTAGGAGACGATGTATTCTCTTCGAGAAGACCAAACTAGTACTTAAACATACGTCTAAGTATTCGCGTGTGCTTGCATTTGTTTGTGTGTTGTACATGCGTATCGTGACTTGTTAACTTTTCGATAAGAATCATCGCAAATTCAAGATAACGAAAAGAAAAGTAGGTATTCTTTTTTTTTCTCTTCTTTATGGAAAAGGAAACCCGTATGTATGTCTGTATATATATATTGGTATATATAGGAAGAATTTAGATGGAAGTAGGGCCTCGTAGAGAAAGAAAGACATGGCTGTCGACAGACGTAAATTGATTTTCGAAGCCTCGAACGGTAGATATGTTCGTGTAGAAACGAAGACGATGTGTCTCTTCCCTCTCTTCCTATCTCACTATCTCCCTCTCTCTATTTTTTTTTAGGTCACACTCAGACGCTCGATGGCTCACTCGAGCACGTTAGTCACGATCTCGAATTAACGATTAGCGAGTTCGAGGCATCGTTAAAGTCGTCGAACAATATCAGGCACGAAAAATTTTCTAAAAAGTTTACTAGGTTTTAGAAAAAAATGTTCAGAAATCTTTTAACTCACGTATGCCCTTAACGATTAGTTTCATTTACGAAGAAGACTATCACGTGCGACTTCTATATCTACGATGGTCTTTCATAATCTTGTTACATAAAAAAAAAAAGAAAAAAGAAAGAAAGAAAGAAAGGAAAAAGAACTTTTATTTTGTTATTTTTAGAAATACTTTTTCATTCTTAATTATCTTCATTATTTATCGTAATGTTAAAAAAGTAAGATCTTTTTTATATTTCATTTATATAACAATATTAGATATTTTAATATTTCAAGAAATCATGCAAAAATCTCTTTTATCGATGTCATATATTTTATAACTAGAATTTCAATGAAAAAGGGACTAAATTTATTGAGATTATGTGGATCTATAGCACATGTGCAAGTACTATATAATATATTTATATATATACACACACATATATTCTTGTAAAATATAGCAAATAATAAGGTCGTCCCTACGATGAAGCGTTTACTTTCTTACATGGCTAATGTAAACCTTCTTTTGGTACGTAAAACAACAAGACCTCGTAAGAAGATGACGAAGAGGACGTGGCGAAGTGAAAACCCGTAGAAAAGATCGAAATCGTTTAGAATCCTCTTCGAAGAAGGTTCTTCTCTTGAGAATAGTTGTGTTCTCTTGAGAGTAGTTGATTAGCAACATTAATACGTTCTTGCCGGTTTACTTTAAACTTATCGAAAGAACTGACTTTGCAATAATTATTTTAACAGATAAAAAATTGTAACTATATTATTATAATATTGTATAGATTTGATTAACAATCAAGTTTAACAATGATCTTAATATTCTATTCGTTTATAAACGACGGTATGGATTATGATCGGTACATTTGGAGGAGCTCTGGGTCACGTACAAAATTCTTGCGAAATTTTGGCAAATCCTATTTGGTTTCATCCTGGCGGGCGATGTTCGTAGCAATTTTAAACACTTTCAAGTATCACAGGATTATGCCCGCGTCATAGCAGTTGCCAAACAAGAAACACGGTTTCAACGAAGTGATATTAAAGGTATTTATTTTTAGAAATATTCACTACTTTTTTATGACCATTTTCTATTATTATTCTACCGTTTACTCTAACGTTAATCCAACGATTCCTCTAACCTTAACGATAACTATATTCATCGGAAATTGATTACGTCAACGTCTTAGTTTTCTTTCGGCTTTCTATTACGTTGACTTCTGACATTTCCTCTTTCTTTGTTTTGCTTTTTCAACGAACAAGAAACGAAAGAGAATTGAATAAATTTTATCGGTCTAACATCATCACGGTTTTTTTATTATCACGGTAGAAGCATGATCAAGATATAACAGAATAGGTTCTCTTTTTCTTTTGAAAAATGATACCTCGATGGATTTGTTTCACGAGGATGTCACGGAAATGTCGGAAACCTTGGATACTACAATGACAAAATTTCGATTATGTAAAATCGAAAGACGTTCTAGATTATGTTTCGTTCATCAAATTAATTTTTTTTCTCACATTCTCAACCCCTGAATATCGTATCACGAGAAACATATTGAGAGACGAATCACATGAGTCCAAATAGTTAGCAGCTACGTGCATTCATAGAGAAAGAGAGAGAGAGAAAATTAGCCTGATTATACGGTTAGGCCGATCGTCCGGGTGATTTTCTTGCGGTGCGTTAACTTCCGAGAACGATGGGTGATTATCGGGACGAGCAAAAGCATCGTTGTTGCTAATAAAAGCCACCTTTCGCATACTTCCATCGCTTATCCATCTGCGATGCGCTTTTAACGTGACTTGCCCAGTAAATGCGGCAGGTGTCTATCCGTCGATACGTCGGTATGAGAGAAGGCGAAGATAACGAATCCAATTAAGATGATATTTTTTAAAGTTGAAAATCAACTTATTTGTTTTATTCATTTCTTCTTCAAATCCGTTATCTTTAACCCTTAAGTATACGAAGTACAACTAAATAATTTTCTATTAAATTATAAACCAGAAATAATTAGGACAGTGTAATGTTTTCTCTTTTATATTTACTTTGCTGCTATCTCGTAGACAATTTTTTTGTAAGTATTGATAAATGCTATATTAAATTGTCGTATTCAAGAATTCACGTTGAGAGTCGATAAATCGAATTTTTCTTTAATATTTGAAATAATTAAAAAGCGATGAGATATATTTCGCTTTATAATATCGCGTCATTTCGCGATATATAAGAAAAAAAGACTTGATATAGATACGATATTGAAAAAAAGACTTGATTTATGATTTGAAAATGAAAGATTGCTATTCGTTAAATTTAAACAGTTATATTAAAAGAAAAAGAAGCTTTTTAAAAAGCTTTCATTCTTTTGAAGAAACTTTCGTTTATGAATGCTTCGTTTTCATGAAGCTTGGCACGATTTGGGAAGAAAACAAAGTAAGTACTTGATCCACGTTGTACGTTTTAGAATCGGTGCCAAGGTAGCGGAAGCTGCAGAAAAGCTATACAGGCCGTACTCGTCCGCTGGGATTCTAATGACGATTATCGTTGAAATAAGCTCGAATCCCTCCACGTTTAACTAACGCGTCATCGACTGTATTTAAAAATATCGTTGTGACTCTCAAGAGAGACATTGGAGGGGCGCCGACGAAAGTTCAAATTTCTTAGTTCTTTGTTGTGCCGCGTAATACGTTTCATGCTGATTCAGAGATGTGTAGAATCTCGGGGGCATCGCTTCGAGTCTCGCTTTCGAGACGTTAAAAGAGATTCCTTTGACATTTTCCGCCGTTGCAATATATCTCGGTAATATTATTTTACATCGATACGATTCGTTTATTCGTCATTTCATACGTCATTTTGTAAACACGATATTATTCAAAATGAATTTAATATTCCTTGATTTTTTTTCCAAATGAACGAAAAAAATATTTTCAACCACATAAATCGAATATTTTCAGACAAATTTAATAGGGAATACGATACGCAGAGATATTTAAAAAAACAGTAACGTCACAGTGAGATAAAATTTTACGTACGTACGTACATATTCGTCGATATTGATCGATATTTATTTCATATAAGAATCTCATAGATAACATTGTATCGTTATTTATTAACTAATCAGATATCACTAAGAGTGAGTAATCAAATTATTCTTTTGATTCATTAGTCAATCCGATGTTAAGGAACTTTAATATTACGATAAATACGATTTTCGATATATTACAAAATCTGGCTAATTTTGTATAATCAGACTATTCTATGTAGCATCGATAACGACGTTAGAATAAATGTACCTGCATATGTAAGTACGTACGTTATATGGGAGACGCACCGATGCGAATCAACTTTCCACGTTCTAGATGTTTCACTCTTCACGTTCTAATTAGACGATGCGTCGAGCGGCTTCCGCCTCTACGTCAAAGAGTCGCCTTTGTTGAGTGCTTTTCGTCGTAAATAAATATAACGTTGATTACAAAGACGAGAACGGAATTAGTACGTAAGCGTTTATCACGGAACAAGGGTCACCATTTCTTTTCTCTGAATGTTTTTTTAAAAACTTGAAGATTAATGATTATCATTTTGAAAATTTCTTTATTAAATTCATATTAATTTATTTACCCTTGATTATTCACAAGAAATATGAATAATATAGGTTTATAGGTTGTAACAAGTACATACGTTCATATAAAAAGAAAATAGTATATATTATGTATTTATATTTATGCATACAAATTACGTGCTGAAATAATCAAAGCTCTGTTATTATGTTATCTTTATCAATGTTTTATTTGTAATTAAAACTCGATCGTTACATTCATTCTCTTTGTTTCTTTTCCTTTTTCTCATGTTCTTTTCAATATGTTCATTAGAAGTTTGGAGAAACGATCGGCGCCAAAAGTTCAACGCGGAGGCGCTTATCTATATATTCTCCTCCGCAAGATTCAGAAAATGCGTAGGACGTGACTCATGAGAGTAGTTGTGAATGCCAGAAAGGACCATGGTTCTCGTTCGAGGCACGCTATCTCGAGTTGCTTCTCGCTCGTCTCACTTCCTGGTTGATTAGAGTCGACGTTGGACGACAGTTCGACGTAGCATCAGCGTTCTACGAAAAGAGCATGCATCATCTTGCAACAGCACTCTCTGTCGACACGACCACAATGTTGTGTGAAAGAGAAAAGTGAAGAAAGAAAGAAAGAAATGAAAAAAGAAGAGAAAAAGAAAAGAAAGGGAACAAAAAAAAGAGAAATCAAGATCTTTGTTTCTCGATAGTTTTACGACGGACGTTTGACTCATCATCATACTTCATCGAAGCATTGATAATCTGAAGCCTTTTTAAAATTAACCCCGTCATTTCCCTTAATTTTATTCTTTCGATAATTCGATTATATGTTTCGACTTTTCAATAATTTACTATTTTTCCTTTTACTCTTTCTCTTTATTTCAACGATGAGAAATATTGTTATATACTTTTGAATTAATTAAAAATCAGTTTCCTGCATTTGTATCGAGAACGCGTTAAGAGAAAGAGAAAGAGAAAGAGAGAAACGAATTCTCGCTGAACGGGTCTACTTTCACGAATCGATCCATCGAATTTTTCGTTCCACAGGATTTTACGAAAGCGTCCGACTTTCCTCGTTACGGCCTATCGAGGAAATCTAGTTAGTTTGCATATTTCTCTATGGGATTCGGAAATCTCAAAAAGTGTTTGCTTTTCGATCATTTCCATATACATATGTATGTATCTCGTTTGCTAGAGACATATATCGAGAAACGAACCAATGATTTTTGTATTTCATTTGTCACATTTATTTTTAGAAACTTAGACATTCTCACGAATGTGTAAAAAGGAATGGAAATTAAGGAGGGAATGATTTATATTTCGAATACATGATCGATTATCCATTTCTCGAGAAAAATAATTTAACTATACGAATACTTTTGTTTGTGTATTCTAATCATACATATTTATATATATATATATATATATATATATATATATATATATATACACACACGAATACACGCATATCATATATAAGTAAATAAATCAGCAACTGTATAGAAATTTTGTATTTTAGCGTGAAGTAGTATAGCTAGGCCGGAAATTTGATATCATGCCGAGCTTGTAACTTTAAGCGAAGTACTCTGTTTATGATATGTATTCGCACATGATTTATTGAGAAAATTGCTAAGCATGATGCTATATATTACATGGTAACCTTTTTTACAACTCTTCTATATAACTATTCTTCTTCATTGGACCTTGTCCGGATATGAATTCTGCTATAAATAAGAGAATAACAAAATTTAATAATAGAACGAATATACACATACACATTACTCTTTAACATATAATATATGTATATATTTTCGTTTTTATTTTTTATTCAAATTTCGTACTCAAGCATTGCCAATCATACGTATAGGTGGGAAAATTCAACAATTTGATTCTCGTTCGTCGTGTCTCCTGATAAAACAATGTTCCAGTGTAGACATCTAATTAAATAAGAGCAGTGACTGCTCTCGTTCGTATCGTGGTCTCGCGAAGTAGCTCTCACGATCCGATTGCACCGACCAACGGCCTGGAATTCGTCTGAATTGAAGTATAAAGAGAGCGCGAGAGAAGTCAAACGTGTTCGTAAATTGTTAAAGATAGTTGGGAGAAATTTTCTACAATTTGCTTATATTTTGCTCCTACTCAAAAATTCCTAGCATTTTGTTTAATCTGAAAAAAATTTATATAATTTCAAAAAGTATCCAAATATCTTCTATTCACTGTATGAACGAATTTCAATCCGTTCATATTTTAAGTGATAATTAACGTTACATTTTATTCAATTTCTATTAATCCACTTTTATTAATAATTTCAATAATTAATAATTAAGTAATTTAATTACTAATAATCATTTTAATTAATTTGTTAGGAAGGCTATATTTTAAAAAGCATCTCATTCATCAAACCAAAGTTGAAACAAGGATAGTTAATCTTCAAATTGCAATCGAATTAGCATGAGAAGTTTCTAGAGTTTGAACTCGTTCAAAATGCATAATCAAATTAATCAACCGTGCGCGTTCTACATACATACATACATACATACACACACACATATATATATATGCAATAGGGTTGCAAGTTCTATGTCTCTTTAATACGTTCAATCCACGTTGTGTCCATGCATGTATACATAATCGTCCATTTCATCGTATCGATAATAATGCTGATCTTCCTTGGAGGAGTTGATACGTATATATCTCTATATATGTATATATGTATATATATGTACGGTCGACTTTTACGTGACGTTATCGTCCGAATCGCATAGTTGTGCGATTACGTGGATCACGGCTATGTCATATAATGTATATGCGATTGTCTCTGTAACGTGTTCCAAAGGTGATACCTCTAAGCATGACTATGCACAGCAATATCATTTTTGAATAAGTATCATCGAGAAGGTTCCACGTTCGATGAATGTTCGATAAATGTTCAAAGTTGTATGTATGCATATATAGGATATTTGGTTTATTTCAACAAATCAGAACATCTAATGTGGGACTGAATTTAACAAAATAATTATTTTACAGATTTGTTCGGTATGAAGGAACAGAACAAATTTTTGTTGTAGATCAACTAAGAAATTTCAGTCAAATCCATCATTTTAAATCCCACCATATATTTTACTCTATTAGTCGGATGAATTTAGCAACGTACAATATGGGGTTATACAGTAATATAAAATGCTTTAAATTATAAACATATGAGTTTCCAAGGAATATAACCCCGTATCGTATAAGATGTAATCCTACATATGAATGCGGACCGCTAAATAATATTTTGTAAACAACGGCCGACCTACTTACGAAATCAATTAGGTTCACTCAAATTGTTAATTTAAGAAGCATAAAGGTACGTCCTTTATTTACAATAGCAGTATAATGTAACATATTGTACTAAAATGGATGAGAATGTATTATACTATAGCATAAGTAACATGTAAAAATAAATATTTGTATGAATATAAAACGCAATACATTTAATATGTATCATTAAAAAAGATGAAAATAAAAATAATTAATATAGGTAAATCCAGTGTGTTTTTAATTATATCCTAACATTTTATTCTTTATCCTACCCTAATATCCATAATATTCAAAAAACAGAAACTCCTCCTACAAATTCTCGATAAAGCGAAAATTCAACTCACAAATTAAGTATTGTAAAAGGGTCACATGATGTGACAAGAGGTAGCACGAGCAAATGTGCCACCTACAGGTAAGTTATGCTCTCCTGATCGAAATTTCAAATTCTAGCGACCGCGAAAACTTCTCTAGGCAAACCAGATTTGTAACAGGATCATATGATGTGACAAGAGGTGGCACGAGCAATTCTCCCACCTCCGGGTCAGTTATACTCTCCTGATCGAAATTTCAAATTCTAGCGACCGCGAAAACTTCTCTAGGCAAACCAGGTTTGTAACAGGATCATATGATGTGACAAGAGGTGGCACGAGCAATTCTCCCACCTCCGGGTCAGTTATGCTCTCCTGATCGAAATTTCAAATTCTAGCGACCGCGAAAACTTCTCTAGGCAAACCAGGTTTGTAACAGGATCATATGATGTGACAAGAGGTGGCACGAGCAATTCTCCCACCTCCGGGTCAGTTATACTCTCCTGATCGAAATTTCAAATTCTAGAGACCGCGAAAACTTCTCTAGGCAAACCAGGTTTGTAACAGGATCATATGATGTGACAAGAGGTGGCACGAGCAATTCTCCCACCTCCGGGTCAGTTATACTCTCCTGATCGAAATTTCAAATTCTAGCAACCGCGAAAATTTCTCTAGGCAAACCAGGTTTGTAACAGGATCATATGATGTGACAAGAGGTGGCACGAGCAATTCTCCCACCTCCGGGTCAGTTATACTCTCCTGATCGAAATTTCAAATTCTAGAGACCGCGAAAATTTTTCCAGGCAAACCAGGTTTGTAACAGGATCATATGATGTGTCAAGAGGTGGCACGAGCAATTCTCCCACCTCCGGGTCAGTTATACTCTCCTGATCGAAATTTCAAATTCTAGAGACCGCGAAAATTTTTCCAGGCAAACCAGGTTTGTAACAGGATCATATGATGTGACAAGAGGTGGCACGAGCAATTCTCCCACCTCCGGGTCAGTTATACTCTCCTGATCGAAATTTCAAATTCTAGAGACCGCGAAAATTTTTCCAGGCAAACCAGGTTTGTAACAGGATCATATGATGTGACAAGAGGTGGCACGAGCAATTCTCCCACCTCCGGGTCAGTTATGCTCTCCTGATCGAAATTTCAAATTCTAGCGACCGCGAAAACTTCTCTAGGCAAACCAGGTTTGTAACAGGATCATATGATGTGACAAGAGGTGGCACGAGCAATTCTCCCACCTCCGGGTCAGTTATGCTCTCCTGATCGAAATTTCAAATTCTAGCGACCGCGAAAACTTCTCTAGGCAAACCAGGTTTGTAACAGGATCATATGATGTGACAAGAGGTGGCACGAGCAATTCTCCCACCTCCGGGTCAGTTATACTCTCCTGATCGAAATTTCAAATTCTAGCAACCGCGAAAATTTCTCTAGGCAAACCAGGTTTGTAACAGGATCATATGATGTGACAAGAGGTGGCACGAGCAATTCTCCCACCTCCGGGTCAGTTATACTCTCCTGATCGAAATTTCAAATTCTAGAGACCGCGAAAATTTTTCCAGGCAAACCAGGTTTGTAACAGGATCATATGATGTGTCAAGAGGTGGCACGAGCAATTCTCCCACCTCCGGGTCAGTTATACTCTCCTGATCGAAATTTCAAATTCTAGAGACCGCGAAAATTTTTCCAGGCAAACCAGGTTTGTAACAGGATCATATGATGTGACAAGAGGTGGCACGAGCAATTCTCCCACCTCCGGGTCAGTTATACTCTCCTGATCGAAATTTCAAATTCTAGAGACCGCGAAAATTTTTCCAGGCAAACCAGGTTTGTAACAGGATCATATGATGTGACAAGAGGTGGCACGAGCAATTCTCCCACCTCCGGGTCAGTTATGCTCTCCTGATCGAAATTTCAAATTCTAGCGACCGCGAAAACTTCTCTAGGCAAACCAGGTTTGTAACAGGATCATATGATGTGACAAGAGGTGGCACGAGCAATTCTCCCACCTCCGGGTCAGTTATGCTCTCCTGATCGAAATTTCAAATTCTAGCGACCGCGAAAACTTCTCTAGGCAAACCAGGTTTGTAACAGGATCATATGATGTGACAAGAGGTGGCACGAGCAATTCTCCCACCTCCGGGTCAGTTATACTCTCCTGATCGAAATTTCAAATTCTAGCAACCGCGAAAATTTCTCTAGGCAAACCAGGTTTGTAACAGGATCATATGATGTGACAAGAGGTGGCACGAGCAATTCTCTCACCTCCGGGTCAGTTATGCTCTCCTGATCGAAATTTCAAATTCTAGCGACCGCGAGAACTTCTCTAGGCAAACCAGGTTTGTAACAGGATCATATGATGTGACAAGAGGTGGCACGAGCAATTCTCCCACCTCCGGGTCAGTTATACTCTCCTGATCGAAATTTCAAATTCTAGAGACCGCGAAAATTTTTCCAGGCAAACCAGGTTTGTAACAGGATCATATGATGTGACAAGAGGTGGCACGAGCAATTCTCCCACCTCCGGGTCAGTTATGCTCTCCTGATCGAAATTTCAAATTCTAGCGACCGCGAAAACTTCTCTAGGCAAACCAGGTTTGTAACAGGATCATATGATGTGACAAGAGGTGGCACGAGCAATTCTCCCACCTCCGGGTCAGTTATACTCTCCTGATCGAAATTTCAAATTCTAGAGACCGCGAAAATTTTTCCAGGCAAACCAGGTTTGTAACAGGATCATATGATGTGTCAAGAGGTGGCACGAGCAATTCTCCCACCTCCGGGTCAGTTATACTCTCCTGATCGAAATTTCAAATTCTAGAGACCGCGAAAAATTTTCCAGGCAAACCAGGTTTGTAACAGGATCATATGATGTGACAAGAGGTGGCACGAGCAATTCTCCCACCTCCGATTCAGTTATACTCTCCTGATCGAAATTTCAAATTCTAGCGACCGCGAAAACTTCTCTAGGCAAACCAGATTTGTAACAGGATCATATGATGTGACAAGAGGTGGCACGAGCAATTCTCCCACCTCCGGGTCAGTTATACTCTCCTGATCGAAATTTCAAATTCTAGCAACCGCGAAAATTTCTCTAGGCAAACCAGGTTTGTAACAGGATCATATGATGTGACAAGAGGTGGCACGAGCAATTCTCTCACCTCCGGGTCAGTTATGCTCTCCTGATCGAAATTTCAAATTCTAGCGACCGCGAGAACTTCTCTAGGCAAACCAGGTTTGTAACAGGATCATATGATGTGACAAGAGGTGGCACGAGCAATTCTCCCACCTCCGGGTCAGTTATACTCTCCTGATCGAAATTTCAAATTCTAGAGACCGCGAAAATTTTTCCAGGCAAACCAGGTTTGTAACAGGATCATATGATGTGACAAGAGGTGGCACGAGCAATTCTCCCTCCTCCGGGTCAGTTATGCTCTCCTGATCGAAATTTCAAATTCTAGCGACCGCGAAAACTTCTCTAGGCAAACCAGGTTTGTAACAGGATCATATGATGTGACAAGAGGTGGCACGAGCAATTCTCCCACCTCCGGGTCAGTTATGCTCTCCTGATCGAAATTTCAAATTCTAGCGACCGCGAAAACTTCTCTAGGCAAACCAGGTTTGTAACAGGATCATATGATGTGACAAGAGGTGGCACGAGCAATTCTCCCACCTCCGGGTCAGTTATACTCTCCTGATCGAAATTTCAAATTCTAGAGACCGCGAAAATTTTTCCAGGCAAACCAGGTTTGTAACAGGATCATATGATGTGACAAGAGGTGGCACGAGCAATTCTCCCACCTCCGGGTCAGTTATACTCTCCTGATCGAAATTTCAAATTCTAGCAACCGCGAAAATTTCTCTAGGCAAACCAGGTTTGTAACAGGATCATATGATGTGACAAGAGGTGGCACGAGCAATTCTCCCACCTCCGGGTCAGTTATACTCTCCTGATCGAAATTTCAAATTCTAGAGACCGCGAAAATTTTTCCAGGCAAACCAGGTTTGTAACAGGATCATATGATGTGTCAAGAGGTGGCACGAGCAATTCTCCCACCTCCGGGTCAGTTATACTCTCCTGATCGAAATTTCAAATTCTAGAGACCGCGAAAATTTTTCCAGGCAAACCAGGTTTGTAACAGGATCATATGATGTGTCAAGAGGTGGCACGAGCAATTCTCCCACCTCCGGGTCAGTTACACTCTCTTGATCGAAATTTCAAATTCTAGAGACCGCGAAAAATTTTCCAGGCACACCAGGTTTGTAACAGGATCATATGATGTGACAAGAGGTGGCACGAGCAATTCTCCCACCTCCGGGTCAGTTATACTCTCCTGATCGAAATTTCAAATTCTAGCAACCGTGAAAATTTTTCCAGGCAAACCAGGTTTGTATCAGGATCATATGATGTGACAAGAGGTGGCACGAGCAATTCTCCCACCTCCGGGTCAGTTATACTCTCCTGATCGAAATTTCAAATTCTAGCAAGCGCGAAAATTTTTCCAGGCAAACTTCATATGACAAGGGTCATATGAAGGGACAAAAGGTGGCTGGTTTGCTATTTCTAAACGGTATATTGATATCTACTATTTGGTATTGGGAGTATAATGATATGATTTAATAAATGATACATTTTCTTTTTTAGCATGAACATTTTTATTTTGAATTTTATTAATTCATAGTAAATACATTGTTTTTGATACTAATACAAATGTTTACTTTTTCATATATATTATACTATTGTTTTTATATATATAATATTATATAATATAATATAATACAGTATAATATTGATGTAAAGGAAGGGCGAACCATTTTGTTTCTGAAATTAGCGAGCGAAGTAAACAAAATTTATTTTGTAAATAGTCCGTCCTTCCTTTATAACATTTAACTTAATAACTAGTAATCTGCGATTATGATCTTTAAGAACTAACAAATTTGTAATATTTATAATATCTTATAATAGTAAATTTCCTTATATGCCAGGTCGTTAAATTCTTCTATCTTTAAGTTCCTTCACGTTGAGAAGTATCTTCTAGAAATTACTTTTTATTTTCTCCACAATTCGACTTCTCTGAAAAAAAAAATTAGCAATACAGGTTATGTCTCTTTATACTAAGAAAATCTATTAAAGTAATTTTTATAAAAATCATTTTTAAAATCCCGATAATTGGCATTTTATTGTATATATACTTACATCTTATAAAAAGAGTCGAGAGATGTTGAGGAGGAAAAGTCTCGTGATCCAAGGACCGTTTTAAGGGAGAATGAAGAGTCTTAGGTTCGATCGACAAAAGTCGTGCCACTCCGCCAGTATTCTTCTCTCCCGTCGCTTTTTGTTCCTTCTCCTTCATTCGCTTCTACGTGACTGTTTATCTATCCGCAATGTGAGCTCATACCCTTCGTTTTTCTATCGTCTCCAGGCCTGATATTTTTCCCATTCCTGCTATTTCTCTTCAGCTTCGAGGGCTGCCCTAGAAGAAACATCTGTATCCATGCAAGATGATCGTAGATTCGAACGGACGGACGGACCGACCCTTCTACTAACCAAAAATAGAAACTATTATAGCAGAGCATCTGCCATCGGCAGAAAGAAGAGGGTGCAAGGAAAAAAGGAAAAGGGCCTTCGGTGAAATACGGAATGGTGTATGCTTATCCTCTTACAAAACAGAAATGATTCTGAAATAATGTCAATAACAGTCACATGATTTTTATAATTATAATATAACTTCAAACTTTTGTTGTTTTTGTCGAGTAAGTTTCGGATTGAAACAGGTTGTTTGATACTAACAATGGTTTTGATATATATGTATATATAAATATATATACAGGATTATGTATTTTATTACAATT
This sequence comes from Vespula vulgaris, assembly GCF_905475345.1. NCBI lineage: Eukaryota > Metazoa > Arthropoda > Insecta > Hymenoptera > Vespidae > Vespula > Vespula vulgaris. The sequence continues at coordinate 1,902,686 of NC_066589.1, forward strand.
TCATTATTACAATCTATTCATTATTACATCCTATTTATTACATTTATTATAGAAATCCTACTAAGATGTAACATCTTAACTTCATATTCTAGACATATAACTAATTATAAAAATATTTATACTTTGATTACATAGGATATATACATTAAAAAATCGAACACGTTTAATTCCTATACACATGTTCAAAGCGGAAATCAGGCATTTGGCTTCATCCAGCCAAGTCAATTCATTTCCATCTTGCTTGTATTTACAATTGTATTGAGAATGGATCGTATCGTGTTATACGTTGGTAGTTTATACAACGAACGGTTTTCCAAGCACGTAATGCGTACTTTATGAAAGGGAACTGATCGATACTCCACTATGTTCGTATTGCATGCAGGTAAACCGTTACCCGATCGCGATCGATGTCTCGGTATGTGCAACATAGTTTCATTTGCATAGGACTCCAATGTGTTCGTACTTTCATATGAGTTGTCGTGCGTCGTCGTCGTCGTCGTCGTCGTCGTTGTCGCTGTATCATTATTGCACCATAGGCGTTGATTATCAAAACGGAAAAACGAAAGAAGAGATATAACAGGAAGAGGAGACGATATTGGTAGACTCAAACGAAAAAACTTCGAAGAGCTCGTTTAATTAAATTCCATTTCATTCGGTAATTGGCTCGAGTGCAAACACGATTTTACATGGATCGTTCGTTTTAGTAATGATTGAAAACAAAATTGTTATCTTTATTTTTCATTCTTTTTTCTTTCTTTTTTCATTTTTTCTTTCTTCCTTCCTTTTTTTTCTTTTCTTTTTTTTTCTTACCAAGTCGTTAATTTTATACAAAAAGGAAATCATTTGATTCTTTCATTTGAATACTTAGAATATACGATTACGTAGTACCACATGGAAATTCATTCATCTGACGCCCAGCACGCGTACGCTTGTAAACGTATATCGTAAAACGTCCATAAAAGGTAACGTGTGGAGAGGAAAGGGAGGTGTATCATTCACGAGCTATCCTTATCTGTAAGGCTGACTACTACAAAGCTCGTTAGGATACGATAAACACCGGAAGCTAAACAGATCTGTCTGTATAGACCATGGATTCTTGTCACGCATTCTCTATACATCTTTCCGTTAGGCTGTTACATGCTCGCGTGGCTCACAGGATGCAACATGTTTATAAAACATATTATTTTCAAATTGTAAAGAACCTGTCTTTCCAATCGAATGATACGAATACATATATAATCCTATCGATTTAATTAAACGTCTATTATTTAAACGTCTGCTTTGACAAGAATTGTTGTATCTTTGTGAGTATAAATATTTTACAAAGAATAAAGAATTTTTTTACGAAAGAAACAATAATTATAATTTTTTATAATAAATTCATGATAACAGCGAGATTAAATGCATGACGTTGCAAAAATACAACATATATCTACTAATAAATTATAGTTTAATCTAACATATGTGTAATAATGTAGTTTTCCATTTTTTTAAATTACGATAATATTCTTCTTTTTCTTATTAAAAATAAAAAAAAAAGGAAGATTAAGGTAAGATATCAGAGTGAATCTTACGATTGTTTGGAGAATCTTACTTACTTTTATCCTTGGCATCCAACCAGACGTTCTCCAGGTTACATGTAATACAAATAGTGCCTTAACATGTCCTCATTCTGCATGCACAGGTAGTCACCTCTTTCGCGTGGATCACCATGCATGTAATTCAATTTCAGAAGGCATTGGAGCGGTCATATCTTTCCATAAGTTAACCTGCAACATATCAGGCTAATAGATGACATCTTCACCTCGTTGTTCACAATACACATTATGCAGTACGTAAGAGTATATGTAGAAGATAGAAGAGCTCTTTCTTTCTTTCTCTCTCTCTCTCTCTCTCTTTTCCTTCAAGTAATATGCGATCGAACATGCTTTCCTTCTAGTCTTATCGTAGAAGCACAGTCAAGAAGACTTCAAAGTGATGGAAATCGATTATATCGAAAGGCGAACGCGCCAAGTCCGTTGCTTCATTTTCCAAATCGGTTGTCAACGAGGTTCCTTGCGTTCGCACGAAGTTCAATTGTAATCAGGAAGTTTAAAGTTGTAATCAGGAAGTATGTAAGTTGTAAGCAACGAATGTATTTCTCCAGAAGTACACGTAGTTTCTTCTTCTACGTCACGAATTTCTGGATTTTAAAATTTTGAAAATTACATATAACACTAAGAAAATGTATTCTTTATTTAATATTATTAAGATTTTCAATAAAAAAAATTATTTCAATGGAAGCGAAAGGCATTTTAATTGAATTACATTTATCAAGAAATATAAGTAATACTTACTTTACGAAAGAGAAATTTAAATTAGTAAAAGCAGGGACTAAGTGTAGTTTTTTTAATCGAAAAAATTTTTTTATGCCTTCACGTGATATTTATTTATTTTTCCGATAACGAGTCAACGACGCTATCAGAAAAATAGATCGATTATTATTTTTATGTTTATAAATAATAATTTTATCAAATAAGTATATCTCTCGTGGGTGGTCGTTGTCCTCGTTGCGATGAGAATAAGAAGAAACTCCTACATTCGTGCGTAAGAAACAACGTTGTTTCAGAATTTCTTTGGTATGCGGCAGAAGGTCAAGGATCGTCTAGCCTGGCATGCCAGAGTTCAGCCGGTTATTCGTAACTTCTCATACAAGATTCGAGTATCTTTTAACTTTGAAATATGATGTGCCGATTTCATTTATTTTTCTCGCATTTTTACGTTTCTGATTTTCGTTCGTTTAAATGCGCACAATTATTTTGCAAGCGAGAGTTGGCGCAATTCAAACGTTGAGAAAAAGAAAAGGAAAGGAAAATAAAAAGAAAAAAATGGGGCCAAATGTCTACATAAAAGCAACGTCATAAAATTCCGATCGATCCAGAATTAAACAGACAAACGACATTTGATTTACCGATAAAATACTCCGATCAATTCGATCTATCTTATTATTTTGAAATTACAACCACAACGAGCAACCATAACGTTATTGATCTAAATATACAGATTTGTATATTAGATCTTAGAAGGTCGATCGCGATAACGTCACATGAATTATCGTCATTTTTTTAACAGATAGATAACAAGTTCTCGTAAGATTGATCGATCTTTCCTTTTTCATAACATTTTCACGTCAGTAGATCTTAGAAATGGAACTGTATCCATCGAAGAACCGTTCAGTACCTACTCTAAGAAACTCTATTATAAGTGAAAAAAGGGATTGAAGAATCTAAAAGTATTTAGGAAGCCATCTTTCTTGTGGTTGATCGCCCAAGTGCTCTCCTAGGCTAGCACCTTGTGTATACGAGAGGAGGTCAAGGATTCGTGACACGTTTTTTCATCCGCGATTCCACATTCCGTACTGCACACACCGGTGGCCGTTACGATGTAACGGCCTTCCTCGTTGCTCAACTATGGCCGCGTTTCAGCTAATACACTTGACGAGTCTCCTTGTTACGTAAAAAGGATGTGATAAGTATACTTACATATATACTTCATCATCTGTTCTTTTTTTAATCTTTCACTTATTTCCTAAATAAAATTATAAACGAATCAAGGAATTGTTACACATTGCGAGGAAAGCACAAATTTGATGTGATAGATCGAAGAAACATAACTTTGAAATCGGAAGACATCGGAAAAGAGGAAAAAATTTTAACAGCCTATTGTATCGAGAGAGACAGAAGAGAGAGGAGGAAAGAGCGAGCGAGCGAGCGAGCGAGAGAGAGAGAGAGAGAGAGAGAGAGAGAGAGAGAGAGAGAGAGATAAAGAAAGAGAAGGAGAATCGTTATTGCAGGTTGAAGGTCGAGGTATGCCTATTTTCTCGAGTAATCGAATATCGTCAGACGTACCGATTCTTCGTAAAGCATTGAACTATATTTAACCGTTCAATATATAATCAGTGTTCGATAATAAACTAAAGCGCTATAGTATGTTGCGGTTTCGGTGTTATCATTCATTTCGATGATACTAATCCAAACTTATTAATGCATCTCGACGACGCTATTGTGTACAGTAACACAGCTAATGCAATTCTGTTGTAATTAAATTTGGTTGGTCTAATACAGCTCGATAGTACATAGTTAGAAGTGATATTGATTGAGCAATCGATAGTTCTCACACGATAATCGAATCATTCTCGTACAACTACGATGTTTCGTTGGTTTCCCCATTAATTTAATCACTCGTTTGTATTATTTCTTTTTTTCTTCTTTTTTCTTTTTTTACCCCTTTTATTATGAAAATACAGTACGTGCATTCTTAAGAGTTCTATTATAGTTCATTAGCTAGTCGGAGTAAATCGTGCAAGGTATTTCACGTAGAATCATAAAACGAGAAACTATCGATTCCGAGAATGTTAGACTGGTATAACAACAACGTGCATATTCAACGGGCTATGAAACGTCCTTCCACGCTGGCTTAACGACTTTTGCACTTCGTGCTCTCCGAGCGACTAACAATAAGACCTTTCGAGGAAGATTCGCAGATAGGAAGAATCGAAGGTTCGAAAGCACACATTACATATTTTGTCTAAATTTGTCGATATTCTAATTCAAATAAGATATAAGAGAGAAAGAGAGAGAAAATTTATTCTTTAAATCGATAATAAATAAAGACGAATACTCGTCATGTCTCGTCCATTTTTATACGACAAATGCGATATTCTTTACAATTTTAGAATTTCCTTGACTCAAGTTATCATAATTTACAATGTACAGTTTGAATATTAGAAACGAAAATAGTCAGTTCTTGACTGGATAATAACAGAATTCTTAGCGAACTGCTTGAAAATTCCGAGGGTCGTCAACGAACATTAAGCGTGCAAATTCCCATAGGCGCAGTTTGCTTTTATAGACAGGTAGAAAGCGTATAAAATTACAGGAAGCATCAACGACTGACTGGTTTTACGAGAAAGAGAAAAAAAGAGTGAGAGAGAAAGAGAGAAAGGGTAGATGAGAGGGTATAAAGAGTGTTCATGGGCAGCCGATTTTTCGAAAAAAAATTCGACGTCCGCATCTCTCTTTTTTCTTATGTATCATGCATATTTAACATTGTTATTCCCTAAACTGAACAAACGTCTACAGTCGAAATTACGTAATAGCAAGTTAACGAGCCATAAAGCAGATACGAGTACGAAGCCATATAAGTACGCTTTGTTGTCTTTCTTATCTATTGACAATTACCGCAACGACAAGTATTAGCAAGAATTATTATTACTTGCTATACGTATTTGCAGTTGACGTAACTTTATTTTTATTTTTACTACACGCACGAACTTTTAAATAGGTCGAAACAATAGCCCAAACTGCACGTTCGGTCGCAAATTTAGTTAGTTTCGTACGTGAGAGTTGAATTAAATTAACGAAACTTTTTCATTCCAATCTCGTAAAAGGAACAATCTTAGATATTAATTTAAATAAATTTTTCTACGCATAATTTTATCGATCTACTTTTATATCATAAAATCGATACATTTTTAATGAGTTCTATTACGAATGAGGAATGAACGAAATTTGTTTATCACGTGTATATGCATTATTAATAATCTTTTACATGAGACGAGAAAAATATGCGTAAAACGAAACTTCTTTTTTTAAAGAAAAATAAAAGAATTGACGACAGTCGATTGTACGATTTAAAAGGAAACTGGTGGTCATAAAATCGGTGCGAACCAATTTCGTTGCGACATACATATGTGATGAGTTGACACCTGCATGATTCCGTGTATTTATATATTTATATATACGTGTGTGTGTACGTATACGTACGCATCGCGTACTTTCTAGTTAATTATCGCAACGTGCCGTGAGCGAACAGCTGTTTGGCGTATACCCACGTTAACGCACGTGGAATTGCAAAATTCTTGTATATCGCATCTTGTCGAATATCTTAAGTGTTAATCGTACCCATTTTTATTAAATTAAAGTGTGTTTAAAAAAAGAAATCGAAGTTATCATAAAAATATTTTCATCGTGTGAACGTTAACGACATTCTATTTGATTTTATCAAAATGATCTACAGATAACTTCGATGATAGTTTTAACGGTTTGGAAAAATAAAATCATACTCGAAGAGAAATGCGATTATGATGGAAAGTAAAAAGAACGTACTAAGAAGAGTTTCGAAACAAAGAACTCTATACTTGCTTTTTATCGACGACGCTTTATCAGACTCGTGGATGTTTTTTGGAAAGGAGTTTGAAAACTATACCGAAAATATGTAACTGCGTTTACATCGCGCGGCGAAAATAGATCCATGTCTTTATTATACGCGACAACGATCGAAATCTAAAAGAAGACATTTGTTCGAAGCTATCGACAAAATTGAATCGAGATTAAGTTTAGTAACGCAACGTAAACTGTTAATAAAGAAGATCATCGATAGTTTTCAAGAGAAAAGAGAAACGAAGAAAAGAGTCGTAAGATCCGAGAGAGTTCGTTTGCCGGCCATCGGCATCTTCCCTCTCTCGCGATCGAGTTCTGCCGCCTTTTTCCAAAACTATAACTTTCGATCAGAGTTAACGGGGAGAATGCGAGCGGAGTGTAAACGCGGCATAAGGTAGTCACGAAGCTCTCGGTTCGTGTTCGGTACAGCTGCACTCGTCGCGCAGCGCGACCTTTCCCGTACAAACACCCAGCGAGAATCGTTGCCAACTTAAGGGGAATAGAGAGAAATAATGTAACAGAAAGAGATAGAAAGATAGAGCGAGTATACCCCAACTGCGTACGCCCCACGCGAAAAACGGGCGGACGAAGCCCTGCCGTGGACCACCCACGCGTCGTTGTTACACCTACACATATGTCTATCCCGATTTGATATGTATTCCCGAGCGTGTACTCCTCTAAGCGTGTCTACTACGTGATTTTTCCATTCTCTCGTAGATCGGAATGAAATGCTGCACGGTCACATATGCGACGTCCCATGCGATCGCTCTCCTACTGTTTTGCATTCCGTTGTTATCTCGTTAGTTTGCATTGGCACAAGGCATTTACACGTTTTCAGTAACGTAACGTCCTTACGTTTTTCTCAATAACAGCTCGCTTTTATCTGTTCCTTCTTTCTTCTTCGCAAAAATTTGAAGAAAAAGGAAAAGAGAAATTTGTCGGAAGCATCGTTTCTTTATTTGATCTATTTCCAAACGAAAATAAGACATGTTTGAAAATTAAGAAACAACTCTTTTGATAATAACTAGAATTGCTTCGTAATCAATGTCGAATTACATCGAAGATTCGAGAAGAGAAAACTATAACGCGGAATACAAAAGACGAGTCGTACGTGTGCTAGTGGGAAGAAAGGAGTGAACCCGACGCTCGAATCGACTCGTACGGCCCTGGCATTCGGTATCGTTCGGGCCGTAGGAAGACGACCGTTCGGTTGGCAGCAGTGGCGCCGTGCCAGTCGGTGCATCGTGCGGCGCGAGCAGTCGAGCCTGGCGAGGTCGTCTCTCGCGTCGCCTTTCTCGCGTCTCTCTCTCTCTCTTGCTCGGTGGTCACACAACTACACAACGTTCTTCGCGTAGAACGCATAATACTTCAAACTTGTGAATACTACTGGTGAGACAACGTTTGAAAGAGAAGTTCCAAAGTTTTTCGAAGAGGAAGAATAAAAAGATAGAAAAGAAAAAGATAGAGGGAAAATTATATATATATATACGTACACAATATATATATATATACACACACATACATCGTATACGTACGTATATATGTACGCATACATATAAGTAAAAAGAAAGAGATAGAGGTAGATAGAGAGAAAGAGAAAGAACTCGGGAAAAGTCGTGAGTGGTTCGTGCGTTCGAAATGTACGTGGTGTGAGGCTATGAAGAAGAAACGAGGATCAGTGTTGGAAGAAGTCACCGTTGTCGTTGTTGGGCGTAGCCGGGCGTCGCGCGAAATCGCTTGAAAGCGGCCTCTCCTACGCTCTCGGTGCGTGACAGTACTGAAGCTCTCTGCCATTGGGAAAGGATATATATCTATCTCTGTTTCATTGGCAAACAGCGTTACTACAGCAATACTACTACTATTATTCATTGGTATCAATTGATATACTCGGATTCTACCTTTGACATCGTCAGAAGTTTGAGTAAAAGGGTTATACAAGAAATAGTGATCGAAGATTATTATGCCGTCGGTCCGATCGTAGCACAAATTTCGGATTCTCGAGAGCGAGGTGAGTTCTTCACCGTCGCCACATCATCGTCATCGTTAACGTCGCACCTCGTCATCGTGATGATCATCGACGTTTGTCGTGTGACATATGTATGTGCGCCGCGCGGCGTGCGAGCTTGCTGTATGTTTAGTGAAGGAGATGGAATGAAAGATGAATAGAGAGAGGCTATCCTTGTTTTATCTGTGAGAGAGAAGTATAGAAAGAAGAAACAAAAGACAGCAGAGGCAGAGGTTTCACGAATATCTCAGGGAACCCCGTTCTCTGCGATGTGTGAAAGCGAGGTATTCGTTGTCGATTTACACGCGCATACAACACGTACACATATGATATGTACACACGAGTACGTACCGTATATATACTCTATCGGGCTTCATAATATACACAATATACTATTTTGACGAATTGGACGCAATGGCTCGTTTGTAAGAAGATATACTACTACTACTACAACTAATAATAACAACAACAACAATAATAATAGTAACAATAATCGAAAAGTATAGAACGATAATTTTTCTTTTCTTTTTTCTTTTTTTCTTTTTTTTCTTTTTTAACTCGTAAAAATATTTTTCTTCGTATACGATTGGTTTAATAGACAGGTAGTTCGTGGGCCGGTCGATGATACTCCGGTGTTCGTGCAATTCGGAGTTAGCGATAACGCGTGCGGTGTTTCGTGCGAGAGATACGCGAATGGTAGAAAAGAGATGGGTAGAGAGAATATGTGTACGTGTTGTGTGTACTGTCATTGTCAGAGTACAATACCGGTCCCTTCCTACTTCTGCTACTTCTGATGGTAGGGTGGAAAAAGTAGGGGAAAGAGAAATGGCTTGACTTTGAAAACGCACGTACTTTTGCTTTTAAAAGTATATTAAGAGTAGTACACATAGGTAAGCCGATAAAAAGGAAGAAATTCCTTTTATCGAAATCGTTTCTTCGTCTCTTTCTCTTTTTCTCTTACAAGTTAAATGCAAAGCGAGAGAAACCAGGATGTAATACATAGTATGCGTTATACATATGTAGTCTTGGTTTTGGCTGCCATCGTCGACTTTCTCGAATCGATTTGAACGCGATATATGAGGATACGAAAAGTTTAGCCGCGTTCTTTCGAAACTCGTGAAATTCGACGAAAGTGTATTTCTTTACCGAAACTTTAACGATGAGGAAGTATAGATTAACGATTATAATAAATTCTTATTATCCAATATCGTTCGATCGTTAATAGATGTTATTTGGTTTACGTTATGTTACGAAATTATAAAAAAAAAAAAAAAAAAAAAACAGAACGTACGTTGGCTCCCTTGGCTCCCTTGGCTCCTTGCCAGCTAGATAGAATGACCAGCGAAAATGCGAACGAGAAAGGATTAAATGGAGAGAAGATAGTCACGTGAGAAACTTAAGTTTGTTTTTTATCGTTTATCTTTCATTTTTATTCCTCGATAAAAAGGATAGATCCTATTAGTGTTTTTCTCTAATGTGCGTGCATAACGCATATTTCCGTTTTAGTATACTTCGTCTTTCAATGCCATCGCACATGGATCTGTATGACGTCAGCTTTGACGTAAACTTGTAAAGGGTTGAAAAAGTCTGATAGAGGGGATGTATCTCTT